>NW_005842919.1:366182-377698 GCF_000455745.1 Alligator sinensis
CCCCCGAGTCCTCCAGCCCACCAGAGTTTATCATGTGGCTGGTGCCTCACCCGGCCTTGCAGCATGCCCCACTCCACCACCTGAGGCAGCTGGAGAATTTTGCTGTGCCATTCACCCATTGGCCCCATTCAGTAGGGGTTACTAGTTAGCCAGGTGGGCCTTAAGGCCCATGGTAATTGGATGACGGAAATAGACAGGAGCTTCTGGGGCCCAGCCAATTGGTATCTGGGGACACTAGCCCCTAGTGCCAGCTGGACTGCTGAAGCAGCCCTAACCTAGAGTGCCCTGCATCCTCTACCCACTGCAGTAGTCTGCAGGGGCTGCTGCCTGGATATTACCTACTGCCACATGCAACACCACGTGGCCCCAAGGCTGCACGCTTGCCAGACCCGGATGAGCACTGTGCTGCTGCAGCACAGGCATCTGCACCAGTGGGCTAGCTGCCAGTGGGTCATGGCTCCACAGTTGGCCTTTGTGCAGCACTGCAGCCATGTGTGTCCCCACCCACCCCCGCCATCTGGGCAGCTATCACCTAGAAGATGTTCTTAGTATGCTGGCCTGCTTTGAACTGTCAGAGCATGTCCTCCTGGCCCCAAATGGCCAGGAGGTAAGCCACCTCATTTGCTCTCCAGCTGGGTCCCAGGTGCCAACCCTGAGCAGGCTTCTCTGTCTGAGTTCTTCCGCTTGCCTCACTAGCAGGAATCCTGGTGTTCCCTATTTAGAAACCACAGGTTCTTTGATTAAAAACATCCCAAATTCACTCTTTAAAATACTCCAAAATCCATTGTGCCTCTATTATTACAATAAAATAAATCCTAAATATCTATATGCTTTGTTGTTTGCTTTTGGCTTTCTTATCATAGAAAAATTAGAGCTTCCTCTGACCCCTTCACTAACCAGGATGTGAGGACAGCTGCCCCCGCAACCACAGCTCCTGCCAGAAGGTCACATCCTGTCTGGCAGCTGGGTACACTGGGTGTGATGGAGGGATGCGAGGTTTGTAGAAAGAGGGTGGGAAGAGGTATGGGAGGGTGTGGGTGGGTTTGGGGTGTGTGGGTGGGATCTGGGACCCTGGGCGGGGGGGGACTGTGGTCCTCCAGGGTGCCTGGGACCATGGGCAGCAAGGATGGGGACCTGTGGGGGATAGGGGCTGTGGACCTACAAGGAGGAGCTGGGGCCCTGTGGGGGGGTATTCCATGTGCTGTGTCGGGGGGCTGCACCCTGTGGGGGCCAGGGGACCCACCCCTCCTGAGCAACCCCCCCACAAGGTCCCCCACACCCACAGTCCCCCCAGCAATCAACCCACACCTACCCACACACCAACCCACATCCCTCCACACATACCCACACACCTTCCCCTCACACCCCTTCCCACCCCCTTCCTGCAAACTCCACATCCCCCCATCACACACTCATCATGTGCAAAGAAAACCAAAAGTACACATCAACACATATAGGTATTTAGAATTTATTTTATCATGATGATAGAGACACTGGTATGCTTCCACATCCCTTTAACATTGTAAATATACCAATAAAGCATTGCCCAACTGATTGCTGTCTGTGTGTGTGTGTGTGTGTGTGTGTGTGTGTGTGTGTAGAGTGGTCTTTTGTGTTAATTGTGGAAAAACATGGATTTTGCTATATTTTTTAAAAATGGATTTGGAATGCTGCTGTGGCAGTCCAGCTGGCACAAGGGGTAGTGTCCCCAGGTACCAAATAGCTGAACCCCAGAAGCTCTGGAGAGTGAGTAGCCCTGAGCTGCTTTCCAGGGCAGGTTTTTGTACGGCTGGGGCCAGAACCAGACAGCTTTTTATACTGCTGGGGACAGCACAGGCTCTGGCCCCAGGCTCTAGCTCCCCATGGCTGCAGATCAGAGAGTAGCCAGGCAGGGTTATTCTGCCCCAAGCGGCACAATTTACTCCACAACAAAGTGCATGTCTGAGCACATAGGCTGAGGCAAAAATCCCTGGCTCAAATTTGCACCGCTTCTATTTGAGCTGCTGCAAGCGCACGCACTTGCATGTGTGGATGCGCCCAAAGGGTGCAGGCTGGGGTAACAGAAGCACCGTAGAGATGCTCTGGCCTGATACCAGAGGGTCTCTGAAGGACCCCCCCATCGGGTTGCCTCAGGGAATGGCCCTGAACCATGCCCTGCCCCTCTTTTTTCCCATGGGATATTTTTTTATATTTCCAGGTATCAAATTTAGAGTCAGTGCTGCAAATATACAGAGTGGGGAATGTTGTTTTGTTTCCACTGTGCCTTGTGCAACATCTCAAACTGCTTTGAGATACTGCAAGAGGCACATGCAGGCTTGTCTGGAGATGCCCAAGGATTGTAGAGCTCAAAACACAAAGTTCAATGGCTTCAAGAAATAGTGTGGAGAAGGGACTACATAACTCCTGACTTCTGATATTGTGGTTAGAAATTTATAGACATATGCATAGATATTTGGCCAGTATGTAATCTGCCCTGTATGCTTTGTGCATGGTTGTGTATTTTTTTGGTAGCTTGATCAAGAGTTTAGAGAGCCAAAGTCCAGAAACTATAATATAGTTTACTGAAAGTAACAGCAAGAGATTAATTTCTACTAGGGAAAGTTACTACAATTTGCCCCACTTACTGCACACTGCTAGGGCTCAGCCTGCCCTCTCCCCGGCAGTACTTTCTAGAACAGACCAGTGTATCAGTTTGCAGAACAGCTCTTTTTACAGAGTGAACCCTTGCACTTCCACATTACAAGGGTAATAGAATCACAAACTGTGCATAACGCCATCTAGACACATAAAGGCTAATAGAATTCTTACATTTACATACAAAAAACTTCATTAAATACATTGTCTATCTTTGAACTGATGCTAAAAGCAGCGTGTGTTCAGTAAAGCCAACCAACTTGGAAGTTGGTTAAATACAGCCAACACTGAGTACAACTGTAAAGTATAGGGGTCATATTGGATAAATATGCTGATGGGAACTTTTTTTTAAAATTAAATTTTTCCATGTTCCAAGACAAATCCAACTCCGAATCCATGAGGCAGTCTTGAACCATAAGTGGCCCTACTACCAGCAAACAGCCTCCAGCCGCACTTGGGGCTTCAGATGTTTCCAAATCCTTTGGCAGGCATCCTACTTGCAGGCCTAAGCCCAGAGGCCTGGGGTTTGGATACCCCCAAGTTTTGCTTGCTTTTAGCCATAAGGCCCTCAGAGCAAGCTAGGGAGGAGACTCCTATTTCCATAAATTGGGCTTAAAGCTGCTACACGTCGGCGGATACTGAACCAGGCCAGAACAGCAGTTCTCCCCAGGTGCGCTTTAAGGAGCTTTAAAAAAAAAAAATTTTATTAGAAAACAAACAAAGCCGACATTCTAAAAATGACCCCAACAGAGGCCTCCCAGAAGACGATACAACAGAAAATTGTCAAGGATTACATAACACAAACATGATAACCAAAATTGTGTACAACTTAAACATATACAATAGCCAGTATTGGCCAACAAGACACAATTGTAATACCCCAACAACAAATAAACTTGTTTCTTACATACATGTTCTGTCATCAGTTACATGGCCAGAGGTGCGATAAACCCCTCTCCTCTGTATCGCACACATAAGCCCTCACCCACCCATTCCAGCATAATGTGCCTTACCTTGACTTAACCTTACCTTGTTAACTGTGTTTTGAGGCAGAACTGTGAGACCCTGTCTGAGTGCTTTCTTAGTGTGGAATGGGCCACTAAGAGAACAGCATACTAATCTGCAAATGAAGGCTCTCCATAGCACCATTGGACTAGCTCCTAAACCTGAGAAGACTTATTTCTGTTTCTGGTGCCAACAACACTTCAAAGCCTCAGTCCAAAGAGACTGTCTTAAAAAAAAAGATTCTATCAGAGACAAGAGAAGAGAGATCCTGAGAGAACAGATGGGGCTATTTACTGGATCGAGACTGCCTGGGATTTGGGGCCCAAGGACTCTGCCTGGTTTATTGCTGTTGACCAATAAATGTTCTTTTTGTTTTAAGTAGAGCTGCTTGCTATACTGCATGCAACTTCAGTAGATTCCATCCCCTTGAAGAGGTAAAGTGTCTTTCCCAGAGCTAAGCCAGGAAGTAGTTAAAAGGCTAGGTTTTGGAAGGAGCAACAGGCTCCTCTCTCTAGAAATGGGATCCTCTCTCTGCATCTAGATTGGCTTTAGGGAGTGCTCAGAGAAACTAAGCAAGGCTGGGGGTCCCAAGCAAGTTCTCCTTGAGAAAAAATGGTGACACCAGTATTTGCATATCTTCAGTGAATTTCCACCTGTGAAAATAGATATAATTCCAGAAGTTAGTTTCAATACAGAAGTAGCTGGATAAAGTGCTGGGTGTGTATTAAACAGATTAAACTACATGATTGAATGGTCCCCTCTGGCGTTAAAATATATGAAACCAAAAGAAGTCTCAGGCATCTTGCAAATCATAACAACTCTTGGAAAATCTCAAGGTTTTCTTTCTATGAAACTAGAATAAATTCCTTTCTGCTACCTCCATTTATGATTTGCCTTGTGATGAAATTTTGAAAAGCAGACATGTTTTTATTTCTGGGAAAATTAAATGAAGCAGAGCTGAGTGCAGGGGTGTAGGTTTTAGCCATGTTGGGCTAAGGACATAGGCAGACAAGGTTCCTTGGGTGAATTTGATATCTTTTATTAGACCAACCCAAATAGTTGGAGAATAGTTATTAAGCAAGCTTTCGGGTTCAAAAACCCTTCGTCAGGCTAAGGAAGTTTCAGCAGTTGATGTGTGCTCTTCCTGGAAACTTGACTTTGCTAATCAATGTTAAGACATACTTATATCATGTTTTGTTTTGTTTTTTTCAGTGCAAAGCCTGATTGGAAAATGTGTCTGTAATCAGGTCACTCACCAAGCTTCCTAACTGAGACCAGTTAGCTCCAAGGTCAGGTTTATAGACTATTTATTTTACTGGAGCATCCTTGTTCCCCACAATAAAAGAAAAACAACCAAAGGTGCAAACAAATGAACAATAAAATCCCAAAGCTGTGATCTTTTCCCAGACCTTGGGAGGAGAAACACAGACTCACTGCTTCTCCCTAGACACTACACCTCCTCTCTTCTCCCCTTTCCACCCTACTCCTGGAGCTTTTTTGTCTTTTTGTGGCTTCACCCTAATTCCCTCATCAATTACAGCTGCTGTGAACTGCTGCCTACCTGCAGCTGGGTCTTCGGCTGAGCACCTCTTTACCACATCATATTAACTTTTCACTAAATACTAGTTCATTCTACTATATACTATTTGAATGTAAGCAGTGTATTGTCTCTATTAGCCATGGTCAGAGATCCAGAAGAAAAATACTATTGCTTTCAAAGAGGCAGCCTTAGTTCTGAATAGTTAGCTAAGCAATCTGAACTCCTGGGGTTCACACAATTGGGCTGGCAATGTTGTAGTGTACCACTGTGTACAGATGCTAAAAATTGCATTAAGCTGTGGATTATAAATAAGGAATATATGTCTGCCCACAAGATAGTTGATCCACAAAATTGATCTTTGAATTTTATTTTTGACACTAACAGCAACTGAAAAACCTGGATCCTTCCTGCTTAAACAGTTGTCTAGCTCTTTCCAAACCTGTAGTTTCAAGAAAGTAAAAGCAGTCACTTATGTGACAAAGAGTATGATCAGTGGTATTAATTACATACCTCTGGGTTTGGAAAGTTTTGAGCTTATAGGAGGACATTTTAACTTTCTTTTCTGGGAATAACTAATCTAAAATGGGTGGTGACACAACAGTCAGTTTGATGGATCATGACATGAGCTGGGTTTTGAAAATTCCCAGGAAAGCCACTGCAGGAACTTTAAGATTGTATTTGACAATTCTGCTTCAGTTCCCCAGCAAGTGAAAGCTCATCTTTTTTTTTTCCTAATGAAAGAACTTTCCCTCTATTCTAGAGTTGCAAAGCTCCTGTATGAATATTTATCAGCAAGAAAGCCTTTCATTATTTCATAGAAAAGAAGACTCTCTTCCAAGATAAAGGAGCTATGGAATCTGTTGCTGGAGCTGACTCTCTACATGAAAAGCTGATTTTATGATAAAAATTTAAACGTCCTGTGACTAATTTTTTGTCCTTCATGTAGTCAGTTCTACTGCTTTTGTTATTAATGTAGTCTGCTTCACAATTTGCAATCAATGGTGAAATTTACACTTAGAATCCACGTACATATTATATACAATTTTCCATACAACACTATATAAATTGGACAGTGGTTAGTACAGATCATAAATGGAATGTCCCTCAGCAGTGGATTAGCCCACAGCAAGCAAGTAGCCCATGAGCAGACTTCCTCTCGGTACACATTCAATTCTGTACTGTATAACAACAGGCAGTGTATTTGCAGCCATACATGAACATATTTATTTCCTGAGACATGATACATGATCATATTTGAGTGAAAGATTTGGGTAGCTAGATGACTACATCTAAGTATGTGGAATTTTCAGTTTGGCCAAGCTGTGTATACGACACAAGCAGAAAAGGACCACCTGGTGTGCACATGGGAAATTGGGTTTACTAGTGTCATGATCAACCCTAGTTTCTCTGCCTATACACTTTGCAGGATGATGACAAAAAATCTGTGCAATCTAAGAGCTTGAACAGAGCTGAATGGAGAGAAAATGCTTTAAAAGAATGGGTTAAATTAACAAGGCACAATAAACAGCATCTGTCTACTTCCAAAAAGGCTATGAACAGATGTCACTTTTACCCCGAGAAACTCTTTTCTTCTGGGAAAAAATGTTGTTGTTCAGATATCTATTTCCAGTGTCTTTTGTCAAAGTCTAAAAACTAACGTGGGATAAGGAGTAGTACTTTTTTTTCCTGGGACATCAAGAAGTGCATCTGAATGGTTGTTGCAGAACAGATTCTTGAAACAAGTTCTTGAACAGTTTGTTCTCAGGACAGCTAACAATACACCACTTCCACCCCAATCCCATACCATGTTGAGCTCAGGGAAACTGCTCTAGCTCTGGTGGAAGAACCCTGCTGCTCAGAGATGACAGGAGACAGGTGGCCACCTCACCTACCTATTAATTGCCCTTCATGGTAACTCATCAGGCATTTCTGCTCACCACCTTCTTCAGGTCAGCATCAGAACCTGCATCTGCCCAAAGAAACATGAACACATCCATTCATCAGGGTTATCCTTGAACCTGTAGCCACCTGTTGATCTAAGGTTCATCCACCCATCCATCTACCTGCCTCTGTTCTTCCATTCTCCTTAACCTTGGCTTCTCTGTTGATGACCAGTTTTATGTGCAAGAACAGCACCAACTGGACCAGGGAAGAGTGAGTGGATTTCACTGCTATTTGGGGAGAGGTGGAGAACCAATGGGTACTCCCTTCAAAATTAAGCTGTCTTTGAACAGATCTCCCTGGAGATGGTAGCTCACAGACATAACCATGACTAGGCCCAATGCTAATCCAAGGTACTGAGGAAGTGATTAGATGCAAACCACATGCCATGCATATGCAGGGGTATGTGCATCTTTTACGAGGAACTGTCCCATGTCCTCATTGTGAATGACTGAATGACATGGTGATACAGCATTACTTGGTGGATGTAGACTACATTGACCAGGACAACAATGAGGACTCTTGTGCTACTGTGATCAAAAGCACGTAGCCCTCACAGATGACCTCAGTAACAATACAGGATCCACTCTGAGGATTCTCAGACTGTACCTGACAGTAGTATGGACTTGGAAAATGGACCTGCTCCTAGACAGTGAGTAGGCAGAATCCTCTGTAGCATCCCAGACAACCCTACTACCTCAGATCAGCATTCCAGACTCAAGAGGACCACAGTCAAATTTGAGCTTCAGAGGCTAAGCTACTCTCCACCCAGTCACAAGGACCCAGTGCCCAAGAGGACCCAACCCACAACATGACCTAAACCATATTTGTGAAAAATAAGTGGCAGCTCTAAGCTCAGTTACAGTAGGGAACTAGGGGATGGGTGAGGATGTGGAATGGTCCTTTTGGACATGTACAGATAAGCCCGCATGTGCTTCTTGCAGCGTCTCAAACCCTGGATATCCAGGGGTCAAAAAAACCTGCACAGAAAAAAAGCAGGGCAGGGCACAGTCCCAGACCAGGCCCTGAGGCAACCAGAGGCTTGGTCCTCCATAGAGAGGCTCTGGCTGCCAGAGTGTCTCTATGGTTGGCCCTCACCATGGTGCTGAAGTGCCAGGAGCAGGGAGCTGGACCCAGGTTCCGCTGCCAGTAAGTAAGGGGTCAGGGGGCTGGAGGAAGGGGAAGGGGACCATGGAGGGGGGGGGAACTCCCGCCAGCCCCTCCCACTCCCCCAGCCCCCCAATCCCTGCTCTGCCTGGCCCCAACCCCTGCCTGCCCCCTGAGACCCCTGATTATTTCCCCACATGACCCCATCCCCACACAGTGCAGGGCAGGGTGACAGACCTAGCGGCCCCAGCCCGGGCCCTGCTACCCCTCACTGCCCTGTGTTGCCTGGGGGGGGGGCTCTGCCAGAAGGCTCTGGAGGCCCCAACCCCTGCTCCTGGTGTGAATAGAGGCTTTTTTTTTCTTTCTTTTTTGCAGTGCCAGTGCTTGGGGTTGGGGGGGGCACTGCTGGGGACCTGGGGGTGCAAGTGGGGCATGGGGCCAGGCGAGGCAGCCATTGGGGGAACTGGGGGAGTGGGGGGTGGGGCATGTGGGCCCTGCAGGGGGGGCTGTGGGCCCTGTTGGGGGCCCATAGACCCCGTGGGGAGATGTAACCCCTGTGGGACTGGCCCAGCCAGGCAGCATGAGCAGCCTCAGGGCTGGCAAGACCCAAATGGGCTTGGCACATAGTTCCCATGTGGCACACCAGGTCCTGCTGCCATGAGAAAGGCCTGGCCAGGTGGCAGAGCAGCCCCAGGGCCAGCAGAACCCAGCTGGGCTTAGCACACAGTCCCTGAGAGCTGGCAGCAGCAGGCTTAGAGTGCCCCACTCCCACTGCTACTGCAGAAGGTAAGTTATGGGCCCTGTATGGGGGGCTGTGGCCCTGCAGGGTGCCTGGGACCCTGCGCAGGGGGGACTATGGCCCTGCGCAGGGGGGAACTGGGGCCCTGTGGGGGATAGGGGATATGTCCCTCCAGGGGGGAGCTGGGTCCCTGCAGGGGGGGGTGGTATTTCATGAGTTGTAGGGGGGCCACACCCTGTGAGGGCAAGGGGACCCACTGCTCCTGAGCAGCCCCCCAACAAGGTCCCCCACACCCACAGTCCCCCCAGCAGTTGCCCCACATCTACCCACACCCCTCCACCCGCCTTCCCCCACACCCATTCCCACCCACTGCCTGCAAACACTACATCCCCACATCACAGCCATCATGTGTGAAGAAAACCAAAAGCACACATCAACACATAGGTATTTAGAATTTATTTCATCATGATGGTAGAGACACTGGTAGGCTTCCAAATTGCTTTAACATTGTAAATATACCAATAAAGCATTGCCCAACTAATTGCTGTCTCTCTCTCTAGATGTGTCGCGCGTGTGCATGTGCATAGAGTGGTCTTTTTTTTTAATTGTGGAAGAACATGGATTTGTGGGTATTTTTAAAAATGGATTTGAGATGCTACTCTAGCATACCAGCTGGCACAGAGGGTAATGACCCCAGATACCAATTGGCCTGGCCCCAGAAGCTTCTGACTATTTGTATCACCCAATTATCATGAGCTCTGAGGCCCATGCAGCTAACTAATAGCTCCTAATGTATGGGGCCAATGGATGGATGACACAACAAAACGCTTGGGACAACTAGTGAAAAAAACAGGATAGGAGTGTTGTGTGGGTCAAAGGGTCAAAACCTGAAAATAAGTGCACCTGAGGGGGACACCAAGCAGAGCCCCCCGGGCTGCACTCACCAGTCCTCAAAGCTATCCAAGGAGCCAGTGGATGATGCCCACTGGTGCTCCGCCTGGAGACGTGCACGGACAAGTGAAAGGAAAGTGGCCCCACAGTCTCCAGGCATCTTCCCAGCCAGAGCCTCCTTCCTGGTCAAATACAGGGCCCACTTGACCAGAGCCAGGAGGAGGTTGACCAGAAGGTCCTGGGACTTGGTGGGGCTGCAGATGCGGTAACCAAAAACAAAAAGGTGGGGGGTGAAATTCAACTAGAACCTCAAGAGGAGTCTCTGGAGGTGGAGGTGGAGGGGCTGTAGCCTGGTGCACTTGAGGGTCATGTGCACCAAGGTCCCCTTCTACCCACAGAAGGGGCAGGAGACCGGGGTGTCCATGAAGCTCACCACATACATACCCATGGCAACGGCTCCATGGAGGAGCCACCAGATGAGGTCCCCAGTGGCTCGTGGGATGAGGGTAGAGTACAGACTCAGCCACTGGGGTGCCCCAAGCATGCTCTCACTGAGCAGGTCCTGCTACTTGGTGTCTGGGTGGGACACAAGGGTAGCAGTATGATGGACAGAGTAGGGCAAAAAAGTGTAGAGGTGACGGTGATGGACCATGGAAAACCAGACTGGTCTCGTGTCCTCCAGCCAGCTCAGGTGGTGGACCAGGGAACACTGTGAAGCTGGGCAAGGCACCAGCCCCACGACAAATTCCAGTGGGCTGGAGGACACGGGGAGGGGGGCGGGGTCCACTGCCATGCAGGACCTGGTCAACAAAGGCAAGGGCATCGAGAGGTAGGGCAGATTTCACCTCCTGGACCAGATGGCAGGTTGCATGTGCCATGGGTAGACCCATGCACTGGGCCAGTGCAGAGGGGGCCACCCACTCCTGCCTATCATAGTCCAGGAGGTCTCCAATATGGGTGACACCAGCCAGGATCAACCTTTGTCACAACCAGGGTGCCTCTGCCGTTGGCACCTCCAGCTAGGGGTTCCAACGGAGAGGCTCAATGAGCAGGTTGGCACCCTGGGTGACTGTTGCAGGGGACCTGGAGGCGGAGACCAGCCAGAGGGAAGGGTTGGTTGGGTTGGTGGCCAGGCACCTCTCCAACTCTACCACTTCCCACTTGAGCTACTCCTGAACCGCCTCCCTCTGCCAGGTGTGCCCCTGAGTCTAGTCACAGAAAAAAGCCAGATGCGCACCTTCCCCACATCCCACCATCTCCGAGCTGAGGGGAAAGCTGCCCATTGCTCCCACCAGGCCACCCAGAACTCCCGGAAAGCCTCCCTGAAACCCACATCCTCCAGCAAGCTGGCATTAAAATGCCAGTAGGCCCACCCCAGATGCCCAGGCCCCAGTGTGGCCTGGGCCCAGACAAGGTGGTGATCACTGAAAGGGGTCAGCTGTTACCAGATTTGCCCATTACTTTGGGGTGTGCTCATTTATTAGGGATAGTTCCTAGGGTCTTGGTAATTCTGTCAATGTGTTGCTTGTGTTACTATACGGAGCTGTATCTCTCCCTTCTGCAAGCCCTCACCCCCACTGGAGCTATCTTGCAGGACTCAATCTCAGTGGGGCTGGGTTCCTCCAGTCACCAAATCAGTCATACACACAAACACACACA
>NW_005842919.1:378712-380442 GCF_000455745.1 Alligator sinensis
ACAACACCTGTGATTAGGGCTCCAACGGGCTGGACGCTGTGATGAACCCTTAACCATTGTTCAAATGTTGCCCATACCCCCTCTGACTCGGTCTCTTGCCTTAGCATTCCCTAACCCGGCAACCGAGTTTTAGTCAATTAAGTTTAAATAGACCTCCCCTAGTGGGACCGGGGAATGTACGGCCCGAGATGCCTATTAAACTTAGAGGTGTGTGTGTGTCTGGGAGGTGAAAAGTCCTTAGTAAATCCAGATTAGAACTGGTCTGATAAATGCTGAGCTGGGTGTGTGTGAATATGGGTTGATTAACATTTGGAGCACAGATTCCCCATCATGCAGTGTTCCCCTGCTTCTCTGGTCCCAGAATTCACTGCAGTCTCTGCTTCAGGCTTTCTGTTCTCCATCTCTCATGTAAATGAATGGTCATCTGGTTCCATCTCGGCTGCAAATGAGACCTAGGGCAGTTGTTTCACTCTTGTCACCCTTATCTGGAGGGTCTTAGGTGTGTCTCTCACTGCATCTTAACCAGTTTCATTTATGTAGAGGAGGGGAGGGAGTGGGGGGTGAGTCAGACAGACTACATCCTGTGCCAGGGTTGCCCAAGAACACACAGCTGAGATGTAACGCAGCTGGATGTCAGAGGAGTGGGCCTGGGCAAAGTGCAGCAAAGAGATATAAACCCGGTCTAACCAGAAGTGGCATGCCTGCTCCTCCCCCACCATCACATAAATGAAGGCAGGGTTCAGTGGGGTGACAGGCACCTCCAGAGACCCTTCCTACAGCCGTGGACATTATGGGTCATGATCTTAAATGACCTCATGGCTGGGGGGTGGAGTAAATGGTTTAGCAGGGGCCTCACGCATCTCAATGCCCGGTGTGGGGCCTGCCAGTTCACATAGCACTCTCCTATATGCATAGAGGGCATCTATCACCCTGGTTCCCAGCTCTTCTAGAGGCTTCAGGGGGACGTACTCGTTCTCCACCATGAGCCTTCTCTCCACTGCCTTTTGTGCAGCAGCCTCCAAGGCAAGGAAAAAGACCCCCTTGCTATGAAAGTAGGAGGCTGCCATGATCTTGGGGGCCCACACTATCCAAGGCAGGGTCTGCACCCAGGTCTCAAAGTGTAGGTTCTCCCACCTGGGCAGTTGGCACTTCACCCCATGCCTGTGGGTAAGTGTCAGAAAGATGGCTCTGCTGCCCGAGCTCGAAGGGCCGGCAGTGGAGGGTCCAGGCCCCCCAGCTTCGGGTCTCCCCACAGCTGCCAGTGCATAGCTGTGGTTCCCCCCACACTGGGGGGCCATGTTGGTGGGACCTGTGCTAGGGTCAGGGACAGGCTGAGCGGGTGTGCTGGCTGGTGTAGTGCACCTGGTGCCCTCAGGTGCTGGTGGTCTAGGCTTCGGGGCAGGGCCCTTCCCACCTCTAGCTGTGGAGGAGGCTGAAGAGGAGCCTTTCCTACTGCCCATGCCCTTGGTCCCCGATGATGGGAGAGGGGGCTTGGGAACCCCTCTGGGTGGGGGGCCTGGCCAGGGGTGACACCCTTGTTGTCCCCAAAGGACAGTGAGTTCGTGCCCGGTGCGCTTGTGCCAATAAACACACAGGGGTGAAGGATCCAACTTAATCTTTATTTCTGCGCAGAAAGTGGTGCTTGGCAATCGTTCGCAAAGCAAGCACACCCACCCCAGTGGGCATCTGCCTTATATAGCTACGTAACAGGTTAAACTTGCTGATGTGAT
>NW_005842919.1:380836-392889 GCF_000455745.1 Alligator sinensis
GTATCCCGTGGGGCTGGTGAATCTAGTAGGGGCAGGCTGGGGTTGTGGGGGCAGGGAGGAAAGAAGGAAGTGGGCCGAAGCTCACTGAGCCACAGTCCCACAGGGAAAAAAGAACCAGGAGGTCTATGTTTTGAGAATGTGGTGGTGGGGAGAAGGGGGAAACAAACAGACAAGGGCTGGGGAAACCCGAGCTGGCTTACTCAGCCACACAACAAACACCAGGTCAGGTGGAGTGGACCATAGGAATTACTGCAGAAGGGCAAAAAACACACAGGGAAGGCTGCTGAGGCAGGTATGAAAGTTGGCTGGAGCAGGGGAGGGGCTTTGTTTGTGGAAGATCTGTCCCGAAGTCCCTCAGGCCTCCCGCCGGTCACTCAGCAGCAGAGCAGTAGGCAGGAAGACTAATCAGGATCAGATGCAGTGAGGTAGCTGTGGGGGACAGTAGGAACAGTCAGTCAGTGAGGAAGTGATCCAGTGCAGGTGTGGTGTCAGGTGGTGCAGCAGGGAATTTCCCTCTCTTCTGAGGGGGCAGCTGCAGAAACAGCAGCGGCAGTGATGGTAGGAGCCATCCATTTCAGCCACTTAGGGTGTGCTTCTGCTGAAAGTGGAGGTGAAGGAAGGGGGATGGCCAACTTCCTCCCAGAGGCTCCTCCCCCAGAAGCTCCTGAGAGCGAGTAGCCCTGAGCTGCTTGCCAGGGCAGATTTTTCTACTGCTCGGGCTAGGACAGGACAGCTTTTTATACTGCTGGGGACAGCACATGCGCTGGCCCCGGCTCTAGCTCCCCCTGGCTGCAGATCCAGGAGGAGCCAAGCAGGGTTATTTTGCCCCGAGTGGCACAATGTGCTGCACGACAAAGTGCATGTCCGAGCACGTGCGCTGAGGCAAAAAGCCCTGACTCAAATTTGCACCGTTTCTATTTAAGCTGCTGCAAGTGCACATGCTTGTATGTGTGGACACAGCCTTTGGGAGCATGGTTTTCCTTAGGGTTTTCCCCAGTGGCCATCTCTTCCTCCTCTGTTGTGATTGCATTATGCATTGTGGGTGGTACCACTTCAGTCAGATTGACTGATTAAGGCCCTTCATTGCTTTTGGCAGGCATGTCCATAATTAACGTTGTGCTGTCATTGTACCATTGGTTCCTTTCAGTTCAACAGCAGTCAAAGGCCACTTAAGATAATGGCTCACACTTAATACCTCATGCAGCTTTTCTTCCCTGACAACAGCAATATTTTGCCCACAGTAACAGGAAGAGAAAAAAATTCCTCCCTGGCCACATGCAGCAACCAGCAAAGCCCAGAAGCATTGGAAATACTCATGGCAAATCATAAGCATAGCTACTCCTAGTAAAGTGGTCTGTCAGAACATCTCACACATATCACCATCCAGTTGGTCTCCGTGAGTGCGTCTACATGAGATGCTTAATGCACAGTAGACTAATTCTACTGTGCATCAGCGCGTCATGGCAAAAGGCCTACTAATGTGCTAATGTGCAGTAAAATTAACCTACTGTGCATTAAGCAACACGAAAAGACTATGCACCTTTGTTACTGCACAGTAGCACAGGCTATTGTGCATTTAGTTAGTACATCCTATTAGAGGTACTAAACTTATTGCACAGTAGCAACTGTGCATTAATGTATGTGTAGACACACCCTATGTGACAATCTGTGGGCATAGTACTTGTGGATGCTAGGGGCCATTCAATTTCAACCAGCAGTTCTTTGGGCAGGGACTTAGGCAAAGACCACAGAATGGGATGTTTTGGTTGCTGGCATCCAGGCATGCCCTAAGGCATCTCCAGAGAGCCTTGAGGGAAACAACTGCAGAGTAAATGGCCATACAGCAGTTGCCGAGTCAGTACTTAAACACCACCTAGCAGGCATGCAGGTGGCCTGTGATTGGCTTCATCAGCCAGAACTATAGAGAATATGCAGGGTCCCCACCATAGGCAGAGGGAGAAAAAACCATTGGAGGGGAAACCCGAGCATGCACACCCCTCCCCCCCTGCAGCAAAGTCTGTAGGGGGTGAGGGGAGAAGTGGGGCTGGAATAGGGCAGGGATCAGGAAGGAGTGGAGCAGAGCTGGGATTGGGGCTGGGGCCTTCTGTGTCCATGTGGCCACCCTTTTCCCCCATGCCCAGGGTCATTGCTCAGCACTGGTGGGCCCTGCAAACCACCACCTCCCAGCCGCCCTCCGGTTCCGGCCCCACACTGCCTGCAGGGGCCCAGAGCCAGAGGCCAAAGTGGGGCCAACCTCAGCTGCACCACTGGGATGGAGCCCACGGGACCTCCGCGCCCACCCTGAGTCATCCCTGAACCTGTTCAGCCTCAGCAAGAGGAGGCTGAAGGGGGACCTGGTGGCTGCCCACAAACTCATCGGGGGAGATCAACAGCAAATAGGCAGAGCCCTTTTCTCCCCAGCACCACCTGGGGTGACGAGGAACCATGGTAATAAGCTGATGGAGAATAGGTTTAGGTTAGAGATCAGAAGGCAATATTTTATGGTTAGGGTGGCCAAAATCTGGAACCAACTTCCCAGGGAAGTGGTCCTCGCCCCTACCTTGGGCAAATTCAAGAGGAGGTTGGACGATCTCCTGTCTGGGGTCTTGTGAACCCAGCATTCATTCCTGCCTGTGGCAGGGGGTCAGGCTAGATGATCTGTTCAGGTCCCTCCTGACCCTAGCTACTATGAAACTATGAAACTAAAAGACCATTGAAGGGTTTCATCCACACAGAAAGGCAAGTAACTTGTGCAGTTTGGGAACTGCAAGAAGGACAACTAGAAGATAATTTTACATTATGATAGCCTTTTGGAAATATAAAAAAATGTTACAAGAGGCTTCAGCATAGTTCTTCCTCTACAGCAACTGACCTATGCTTCACCTTGTTTCAGCATCTCCCTTGATGCCTGTAAAATTAGACTAGCTGAGAAGAAAAGTACTTAGGGCTTCTCTCAAATTCTATGAGGAATACCACTGATTTCAATATAGCTATTCAAAGTGGGTAAGTGTGGCAAAATCAGGCCATATTGAGGTTGTGGCAATCCAAAGAGAATTGCTGGGAAACAAGAAGCCTTAAGAGGTAAACCTGGAGGTAATTCCTTGGGAATAAACTATACTTTCCGAGCATCTAAGTGTCCTGGATTGGCACTAGGGTAAAATTTCCCAGTCTAGTGCATGTTTACTTCAGTTCAAGAGGTTGTCATGTGGTTGTAATTTTTTTGCAGGCCTAAGATAAGTTGCTCCTGTAGCCATCACTTAATAAATATTTTTAAAAAGAAATTAGCTCATGAGAAGAAAAAAATCCCCTAAACCGTCCCCACTTTTGCCACTTACATGTAATTTGTGATTTACGTGTGCTGTGTGTGTACAGGTTGAGCATGCACAGTAAGCTATACACTTGCCAGCTATGTGTGTAGCTACATACACACACATCTGAGTGTATATCCTGGAGAAAGAACTGAGTGGGGAGGGAAGTGGGACTAGCCTGATACTGTGCTATAGTTAAAAAATGTATATGTATATTCAAAGTTCCAAAAGGAAGAAAGCAGAAGGTCTACTGTGTGTATCCTGGCAAAGATAAAGCAGGAAAAAGAAGTCAGTCAGGAACAAGAGTTGGATGAGGCATTCTTCAATCAGGTAACAAGAATATCTAACGTTTATGAGCTAATATTAGCAGGGAAGTTTCTTACCTATCTCAAAATCAAAAGAGAAACTTGTAAGCAATGGAAGAAAGACTAAGTCATTAAGAAGGTGTACCAAGGAATAGTAAGGAAGTGTGAGGACAAAAACAGGATGAGAAAAGTAAAAAATGAGATACAACTAGTAACAGAAGTTAAGGACAAGAAGAACAGGTTCTAAAAGTATGTCAGCTAGAAACAAAAAATATCAGGGAACCTGTGGGTCTGCTGCTCAGTGATAAGGTTGTTAAAAGCTATTAACAAAAGATGTAAAGAAGATCTGCCCAGTGACTATTTTGCTTCAGTCTCCTGCCCCCTGCCACCCTGCCCCCAAAGAAAAAATTAAAAAAGCCCCCTCTCAAAGAAAACCCTGCAGCCAGACAACTAACAAAATGAATATAAATGAAGGGAAAGGGATCCAGAGCATGATAAATAAAGAGCTTGTTAGTGAACTTTTGACAAATTTGATGTGATTTAAATCAGCAGGGCCTGATGAAATTCATCCTAGAATACTGAAAGGATGAGCTGAAGAAATCACAGAGCCACTATCAATAATATTTGCAAAATTAAGGGTGACAGGTGAGGTCCCAGAGGGCTGAAGAAGGGCTACCATACCGTCCATCTTTAAAAAAGGAGGACCTGAGAAATTAAAGAGCAACTAGTGTGCATTCAATCTCTGAGAAGTTCCTGGAGTATGTATTAAGAATTAATTCATAAATATCTGAAGGAGGAAAGCGTCATCACTATCAGCCCACATGAATGGGTTAGGACAACTCAAGGCAAACTGACTTCATTTCCTTCTCTGACAGGGTACCTAAATTGATGGATGAGAGGAATGCAGTGGGATGTAATATACCTCAACTTTAATAAGGTTTTTGACACATGTTCCACTTGACATTCTTGTAAGTAAACTGAAGAAATGTGGGGCTTTTTAGAATTACTGTTAGGTGGACACATAATTGACTGCATATCTGCAAGAAAAGAGTAACTATAAATGAATCAATGTCAGAACGGCAGGACTCTGCAACCTCTATGGCAGGTAGCATACGTTATGGAAGAATAAAAAATAAATTATCATAAGATTACTTAAGAAATGGGATTTAAGTGACTGTAACTACTTGTGTCAGTCCTAGGGAAACTCTTCTGTACAATTATTCTGAACAGAATTCATAATACCATTAACTGCAGCTTTCAAAAACAAGCTGGTTTCTGTCCCACCTGTTCTTTTATTGATTACATCTTCACACTACTCAGTACCTTCTTTGACCAGATTTGCAGGTATTTTATCCTGGCCTGTCACCTTTGCATTTCTTTAGCATATTGACAGCAGCTTTAAGTACCCTCAAGATGGTTCCCTTGAAGTTAACAGAGTTCTTCCATTTTACATATGTTGTCAAGGTTGAATTCTGCTGAAGGTATGTGCATCAGTTTACAATCCCAAATAGATAGAAGGCATCCAGCAGTATTGGACAAGGCTCAGCTTTCCACTGAAATCCTGATAGTGTGATAAAGTCAGTTAAATGATCCTTTAAAGCAATCACAGCATAACCAAATTAATTAGGCAAATGATGCCACTCATTTCATGGAATTAATTTATCTAAGGTGAATGATAATAGAGATGCCTTAAGCAATCATTAAAACAAACAAACAAACAAACAAATAAAACTTGCACAATACCATTTTGTGCACAGAGGGAAAATGAATCTCCTGTTTTAGACCTTCTTATACTAACTGCAGGGTACTTTTGAAATTGGCAGAATGGATGGAAATGTATCTCAAGTTATGAAAAGACATCATATTTGTTATGGGCTTGGTTGCCTTGATGCTGTCCCAAACCCAAAAAAGTTACAGGATTGATGAATGCACACATTATCCCTCCAGTGTGTATACATCATCCTTCAACTGCTCACTGAGCACTTGAATGCACTGCTGTGTCTTTGCCAGTAGGTGGCCAGAAAAAACATTTCAAGTGTGCCTCATGGGGTGTGTCCAGATGAGCATGCACGTGCATCTTGCAGCCTCTCAAACCCCTTTGAGAGGCTGCAAGATGCACATGCAGGAACAAAAAAGCGTTACCCAAACTGCATATTTGCAGTGCGGGGGGCAATATTAGACCCCTGGATATCCAGGGGTAAAAAACAGCCACACCACAGAACAGTGGGGCAAGGCACGGTCCCAGACCATGACTGGAGGCAACCTGGGAGTCAGTCCCCCAGGAGAGATGCTCTGGTTTCTGGTCAGAGTGTCTCTGTGGTACTTCTGCTGCCCCCGGCGCTATCAAGGGTAAGTTAGGGATGTGGGGTGGAGGGGTTTATTGGTGTGGGTGGGCATGGGTGGGTGTGAGGGGTGGCAGGGGGTGTCGGGGAGTGGATGAGGTTGTCAGGGATATGGGGAGTGGCGGGGGGATGTTGGGGAGTGTTGGGAATGGAGGAGGATGTCAGGGGCTATAAGGAGTGGTGGGGGATGTCGGTGGGGTGTTGGAAGTGGGGCGGGGCTGTTGGGGGCTATGGGGAGTGAAGGGGGATGTCGGGGGTTGTGGGGAGCGGTGGGAGGGATGTCCTGTATGTGGGTGGGTTTGTGGAGGGGCTCAAGCAGGGGCTGCCACATGCCTGCCCTCCCACCTGGCCCCCGCTACGCACCACCTCCCCATAGGCAGGACCCAGTGCAGCGTGCAGGGAAAGTGCGCTGAGCCAAGCCGGGTCCTGCCAGCACTGGGGTGGCTCATGCTGCCAAGCCAGGCCAGTTCCATGGTGGCAGGACCTGGTGCAGCACTCAGGGACTGTGTTGTGCTGAGCTGGGTCCTGCTGGCACTGGGGCCACTCACGTGGCCAGGCCTGGTTGATTCCATAGTGGCAGGACCCGGCTTGGCTCATCATGTTGTCCTTGTACACTGCACCAGGTCCTGCCACCATGGAACCGGCCCAGCCTGGTGCTGCAAGCTGCCTCAGTGCTGGCAGGATGTGGCTTGGTGTGGGCTGCAACACAAGGTCCCCACAAGTGGTGCTGGCCCCTGGGTGATGCCGGCGAGTGGCACCGGTCCACGATCAGTGGCACAGGCACCACTGGCTCTGAAGTGATTGGGGCCATGCCACACCGCAGGGGTGGGGGGCAGCAGCAGCATGCTCTGAGAGTCCCGCTCCCACTACTGCTGCCATGAGTAAGTTGTGGACGCTTGGATGGTGGGCTGTGGCCCTCAAGGGTGTCTGGGCCCCTGCGGTGGGGGACTATGGCCCTCCAGGGGCGAGCTGAGGCCCTGCAGGGGGGACAGAATCCATGTGTCATGTGGGGGGGGCTGCACCCTGTGGGGGGCCAGAGGACTCACCCTTCCTGAGAAAAAGCGCCCACAAGGTCGCCCCACACCCACAGTCCCCCTGAAATTGCCCCACACCTACCCGTATCCTCCCACATTCACCCACAAACCCACCCACCTTCCCTCAGACTCCTCCCCACCCTCCTCCTGCAAAACCCACATTCCCCCATCACACAGCTATCATGAGAAGAAAACCAAAAGCACGCATCAATACATATAGATATTTAGAATGTATTTTATTATGATGATAGAGACACTGGTAGGCTTCCAAATTGCTTTAACACTATAAATCTCTCTCTCTCTCTCTCTCTCTATATATATATATATAGTGATCTTTTGTTCCAACTGTGGAAGAACATGGATTTTGGGATATTTTAAAAAATGGATTTGGGATGCTGCTGCAGCAGTCCAGCAGCACAAAGGGCTAGTGTCCCCAGATACCAATTTGCCGGGCCCCAGAAGCACCTGTCTATTTGTATCTTCCAGAGATTGTGAGCCTTAAGGCCCACCTAGTTAACTAATAACCCCTACTGTGTGGGGCCAAAGGTCGAAAGATAAAGTAATATAGCTATATCTATATTTATATCTATATTAGGCCTGTGTGAAGTGCCTAGTATTTGCTTCAGATTCAGCTGATTCAGAGGACAGTGATTCGATTCGGTGATTTGAATCACTGTCCTGAATTGATTTGGTTGAATCTGACTCAGAGATTTGGCTACTGCCCATTTTCCGAATCACCCAGGCCAGAGGCATCCCCTGCCCACTCCCCCGGCCCTGGAAATGGCTGCCCCACACACCCCAGCTCCTGGCACTTTGAAAATAAAAAGCCCTGACTCACCAGGTGCTGGTGGAGGGGCTGCAGCCTGGTGCACGTGAGGGTCATGTGCGCCGGGGTCTCCCCCCGTCCACAGAAGGGGCAGCTGCCTGGGGTGTCTGTGAAGTTTGCCACATACACGACTGTGGCAACAGCTCCATGGAGGAGCCGCCAGCTGAGGTCCCCAGTGGCTTGTGGGGTGAGGGGGGAATACATACTCAGCCGCTGGGGGGCCCCAGCCATGCCCTCACTGAGCATGTCCCACCAGTTGGTGTCTGGGCGGGATACGAGGGTGGCATGATGGATTGTGAGGCACAGAGAGGTAGCCTAATACTACTGCACAGTAGCGTATTAGCACAGGTTTTGCCTGGCATGTTTCTGTGCAGTGTTATTAGGCTACTAAGTAGTTAGCATCTCATGTAGACGCACCCACAGAATTTTAATTGTGTAGTTAATCAATGAATTGGTATATATAGTTTGATTAGTAATATGACCATTATTTTGCAGATGACAGCAAGCTGGTGGGGGGAGGGGTAGTAGATATACTGGAGGGTGGGGCTAGGATTCAGAAAGACTTAGATTAATTGGAGGATTGGACCAAACACAATCCCATGAGGTTTAACAACAACAAATGCAAAGTCCTACACTTAGGACAGAAAAATCCCATGTACAGGTATAGGCTGGTGACTGACTGGCTGAGCAGCAGCTCTACAGAAAAGGACCTGGGAGTTACAGTGGACAATAAACTGAATATGAGCCCACAGTATAATTGTTGTGAAGAAGGCTAAGGACATATTGGGCTTCATTAATAGGAGCATTGCCAGCAGAGAGCAGATTGAGGGAAATGATTATTCCCTCCTATTCAGCACTAGTGAGGCCACATAAGGAGTACTGTGTCCAGTTCCCCCACCACCACCCCAAAAGGAGGTGGACAAATTGGGGAGAGTCCAGGGGAAAGCAATGAAAATGGTTAGAGGGCTAGGGCAAATTTCTTATGAGTAGAGACTGTGGGAACTGGTTTTATTTAGTCTTGCAAAGAGAAGTCTGAGAGGGGGTTTAATAGCAACCTTCAACTACCTGGATGGTGGTTCCAAAGAGAATGGAGCTAAACTGTTCTCAGTGGTGGTAGATGACAGCAAGAAGCAATGGTCTCAAGTTGCAGCAAGGGAAGTTTTGGTTAGATATTAGAAAACCCTTTCTCGTGAGGAAGGTAGAAATCCACTGGAACAGGATACCCAGGGAAGTTGTGGATGTATAGTTCTCAGAAGACCAAGGGGATAAGCTTAAAGAATGATAAAGCATGTATTTTTTAGAGAGTCCTCTTAGTCTGCTGATCTACTGTGCACTCCCCTTTTCCTGGGCTAATGTAACAACTTAGACCTAGCACTCTTAAAGGTACCCACACAACTTCCTCCTTTACATGTAATATATCCCATGTAATACTAACACTGGATGTTTAGTTCAACCTACTGTTGAAGCCTATTTTAACAGGTCTCTATTGGTTTTTGTGTTGACTTCTTAGCTCTAAACGATGTTTTCAGTTTCTCTGCATTCCCAATCCTTGTTGGTTCAGTTCTTGTTTAGTTTCCTTGTTCAGATATCTCTACTTCTGTGCCATTTTCAATCTCTTCTGTCATTTCTTGTTGCTTTGTTGTTAGTTCCATTTCCTTTGGCGAATCTTGTGATGCTGCTTCTTTTCTCCCTCTTTCCGAGCTGCAAGTGTCATCTGTTCCTTCTTAACACCTGTTCTTCAAGTCCTATAAAGTGACTACTTTATAGGATCTGGGAGCTACTTGATGAGATACCAGTGCTTCTTGTTTCCACATTTTTTGATCTGAAATAAGCACCATATCTTCATTGTGCAGTTGTGATAACTCCCTAGAACCCCTGTCATAGTACCATTTTTTGTTTGAGTTTGGCAATTTAAAAAATATTCTCATGTTTTTCTTTTCATTCTGATGATCATCATCTACAACATTTGGCACTGGTTTTGAGCTTCCTGTAAAACAGCATGTCTGCTGGGGACAATCCATTTTTCATGGGTAGTGCCCTGTAATTTAAGAGTGACAGGTAAATATCAGTGTGTGAATCTGTAGCTTCTGCAATAATTTCTTCACTATTTGTACTCCATTCTCCACCAGACCATTGGATTGTGGGTATTTAGGACTTGAAGTGTTGTGACAGAATCAATATTTGTTTGCAAACCCTTTAAACTCAAGACAGTTGAATTAAGGCTCATTGTCTGTTCTCACAATTTTTGGAATCCCACATCTAGCGAAAATTGATTTGATGTGAGTTATGACATGGTTTGTTGTTGTGCTTTTCAGCAATGCAATTTCAGGATAATGAGAATAATAATCCAGCAGTAATATATAATATTTTCCTGCATGCATGAATAAGTCAATGTCCACTTGATACCATGGAGCTATGGCCTCCTCCATGACCATCATGGGGTCTTTTCTTTTTGCTGATCTGTACCTTTGCATTTTTCTATGCCTAGATGTCTGTCATGTATTCTGTTTAACATGTCTTTCTTTAGCACTGCTGGAATAACAAGTCATGAGCCTTTGAACAAAATGCCATCCAGTACTGCCAGCTCTTCCTTGAACTGAGAGTAGGGGCTAGGTATATGTTTTCCAGGCCAACCAGCACAAATAGCTGTTATCACTTTTTGAAACGTGGTGTCCTGAGCAGTAGCTTCTGTAATTACTGCCCACATTTTATCTGTGACAGGAATCACTCTTTGAATGAGATTAGCGCTTACTATGTCTGAGTCTGGAATTTTGTCATTTTCCGTTGTGTCATATGGTCACTGAACAACATATCTGCAATAAGTAGATGGTTCCCTGGTGTGTACTCTATGTCTAGATTATACATTTGCAGTTGAAAGAAAAGTCTCTGTAATCTGGGTGGCATGTCTGCTTCCCTTTTCTTTGCTATAGTTACCAAAGATTTATGATCAGTTTCAGCTATCACAGGCTTCCCATAGATGAATATATGAAATTTCTTACAGCCATATTCCAGAGTTTGACTTTCTTTTTCAATTTGTGCATATAGACACTCTGACTTAGACAGTGCCCTAGATGCATATGCTACTGGTCTCCAGCTACCCCCATGTTTTTGAAGCAAAAGTGCTCCAGTGCTTTCTTTAGAGGCATCTGTTGACAATGCAATGGGACTTTCAGGGTCATAGTATTTTAGTACCACAGCTTTCATTATTTTTTCCTTCAAGTTTTAAATTCAGCTTCATGTCCATGTTTCTATATCCACTGAGCATTCTTTTGGAGGAGCGATCTAAAGTGTTTGGCCTGCTCTGCTACATTAGGTAGATATTTCCCTATAAAATTGATCATTCCCAATAATTTCTGCTCTCCTTCCTGGGGGTGGCATGTTTTTAATGGCATTAAGCCTCACAGGATCGATTTGTACCCCTTTCTCAGAGAGCTTTTCTCCTGGATATGTTATTTCTTTGACCCTGAATTTACATTCTTGTTTGCTCAGTTTCAAACCAGCTCTGCAAGTTCTTTCTAGAGCCTTTCTTAGCCTCAAGTCATGATCTTTCATAGTATTTCCCCAAACTAATGCATCACCAATATAAATCATAGTTCCATCAAGACCTTCAAAAAATTGTTGCACCTTTCTGTGAAATACTACAGATGCAGAACACAGTCCGAAAGGAAAACTATGAAAGCAATACCTTTTGAAGGGCATATTGAAAGTATATAATCTAGTGCTATTTGTTTCTAGGGGAACTTGGCAAAACACAGAAGAGGCATCCAAAGTACAGAAATATTTAGCTTCTGCAATGTTGCCAAAAACCTCTTCTCTGGTGTGAATAGGAACATTATCCCTTTTGATGTACCTGTTCATTTGCTTAGGATCCAGGCACAATCTCTAGGATCCATCTTTCTCTTTCTGTTATGACCAGTGAATGAGCCCAAGCAGTGGGTTACTCTCCTTTTTTCTATTATATCCACATTAACTAATCTATCTAATTCAGGCTTGTCCAACATACAGCCCGCCAAGGCATTTTCTGTGCCCCGCGGTGCTGCGATGGGAAACGAAAGTGAACACAGTTTACTTTTGTTCCCACCCCTTGTCCCCCCCCAGCCCCTCAGCAGCTGCTTAATGGCTGCTGAAGGGCTGGGGAAGGGACAAGGTTCCCAAACGCACCGCGTCAGCATGGCACGGCCCGGCCGAGTCCCTCGCGGGGGCTGGACCCCTCCCCAGCCGGGGGCGGCGCTGGCTAC
>NW_005842919.1:392984-393346 GCF_000455745.1 Alligator sinensis
CTGTTGAGCAGCCCTGCCCACCCGACCCGAGGAGCCAGTGCCCACCCGGCCGCCCGCAGCCAGTGCTGCGGGCTCAGGGCAGGTGCAGGACGGAGCCTTCATGGGAGAACTTTGCCGCTGGGTGGCAGAGGAGCGGCTCCGCTCGTGGGCCCGTGACACGCCGGTCGCTGGCGGGGAGGATGCACGTCTGGGAGTGCCCGTTGTTACCAAATTTGCCCATTACTTTGGGGTGTGCTCATTTATTAGGGATAGTTTCTAGGGTCTTGGTAATTCTGTCAATGTGCTGCTTGTGTTACTATACGGAGCTGTATTTCTCCCTTCTGCAAGCCCTCACCCCCAATGGAGCTATCTTGCAGGACTCA
>NW_005842919.1:394909-395388 GCF_000455745.1 Alligator sinensis
TTTGTAGGTCAGACAGACTGCATCCTGTACCAGGGTTCCCCAAGAATACAGAGCTGAGACGTAACACCGTGTTCCTGCCCCCGCCTCCCCGCCCCAACACGAGCCTGTGTCCTGCACTGCCGGAGCGGCTCCATGCAGGAGGCCAAGCAGCAGCTGCTGGCACTGCCAGCTCACGCCTGCCTCCTCACCTGCCCACTACAAGCCAGCCCCGCTGCCCTGCCCTGCTCTGCCCTGCCCCACAGCAAGGCAGCGCCTGTTCCTCCGGCCAGTCTTCCCCTGCGTGCTGCGGCTCTCTGGGCCTGGGCGCCTGCATGAGAGGCCCCGAGGGGGCAGCTTCTCACGTGCTGCTGGGGACGGGAGGAGCCCGGCCGGGTCTGCACCGGCCAGTGGAAGCAGCAATGGAGCCATGTGCCACTCGGGACGGGAAGAGCCTGCACTGGTCAGTCCCGAGTGGCACACGGCTCCGCCGCTGGCTCTGC
>NW_005842919.1:395411-395830 GCF_000455745.1 Alligator sinensis
GGGAGCTGTTCGTCCGCTGCTGCTGGGGACGGGAGGAGCCCGGCCGGGTCTGCACCGGCCAGTGGAAGCAGCAATGGAGCCATGTGCCACTCGGGACGGGACGAGCCTGCACTGGTCAGTCCCGAGTGGCACACGGCTCCGCCGCTGCTTCTGCTGGGCGATGCAAACCTGGCCGGCCTCCTCCCGTCCCCAGCAGCACATGGGAAGACAGCTTCAGCTGCATGCTGCTTTTCCTGGCCGGTGCTGACCCGGTTCTGCCCAGGTGGGTCCTGCAGCACCATGTCAACCCGGGCATGGCATCGGCAGGCCGGGCAGGCCCCAGGTCAACCCCGGCCTGGCCCCGTGCCTTCTCCAGCACCAGGTCAGCCCGGTTGTAGCCAAGTGGCTCCTGCAGCACTGTAAAACAGGCATAGAACCAG
>NW_005842919.1:395880-408877 GCF_000455745.1 Alligator sinensis
TGTTTCTCTTTGTGCAGGATTGGGGGTTCAACTTGTTAATACTTGTTAAAGATGTGTTACTAACAAGTTATTAATTCAATAATAGTAAATCTTCTTAAAGATTATTCTCAAAAATGCCCATATTTTGTTGCTTTGATTAGTTTCCACTCTGGCTGATATCTTTTACACATTTGATCTGTCGACTTGCATTATGTTTCTTTCATTCATTGAGAAGTGAGTAGAAGCGAAAGTGTTTATTTTAGACAAGTGTTTGGTATTATTTCATTGTTGCTTTTATATTGTTTTTATTTTGGATTTTAAACCACATTTCCAGACCCATTTCATTGTCACTTCCTGCGACTTCATTGGTGTCAAAGGTCATGTGACATCACTTCCTGATGTGATACCACTTCCTGCGGGGTCTTTGAATATGGCTCACCGGCCCACTGGGTGATAAAAAGTTTGTGATCCGGCCCCACATTCAAAAAGGTTGGACACCCCTGATTTAATTCTTCTTTCAGTTTCTTCCTTAGTACAAGTGGAACATTTCTTGGAGCATGTATGGTGGGAGTATTTGGTTCTCTTAATTCTATCTTGTACTTAGTTGACAGTTTCCGTATGCCTTGAAACACATCATAAATCTCTTCTACGTTCTTGCTTTCTAGTCCCTCAGTGGCATCCATTCTCTTAATCAAACCTAAAGTTTTATACATTCACAACCCAAGAATTGACACTAGCTTTCCTGGGACTGTTAGAAACTGAACTTTTACTATATTACCCTTGTGTCTAACATGCAGTGCACAAACACCCTTGGTTGCAATCATGTTCCCATTATATGCTCTAACTTTCATTTTCTTATTCTCATAGTATACAGGTTTAGTTTTCATTTTTTTGACTAATGTATTCTGGTATTACATTGACCTGTGGCCCTGTATCTAATTTAAAAGTTACCATTAGTCCGTTGGTGTCCATGATAATTGTCCAATACTCAGAAGAGTGAAATTCTTCTTACATTGTGCCAGTGATGACTTCTTCCTCTTCCTAGTTGCATAGATCATACACCTGCTGTTTTTTGTGTGGTGCATCCTGCTCCTTTTTGCAAACTCTTGCAAAATGATCAAATCTTTTGCATTTGTTACAGTGTTTACCAATGCAGGGCATTGTATGGGTTTGTGGTAACCCCCCGCAGCATGTGCAGCTGACCATTGTTTCTTCAAGGAATTCTCTTTGGCCTCCACTTGCCTGGTTTATAGTGAGGTCCTCCTTTCTGTATTGTTTGTATGTTACCTTAGGTTTTTGCAGTCTTGTAATCCTGTCTAGTTCAGCTTGTTCTGTTTTTATCTCCAGTGTCTACAGCCTGGCATTTGTTATCTCAGCCACTTTGCACATTCTAACTTCCTTTTCTAAATTAAATTCAGGCTCCCTAGAAGTCTTTTTCCTGAGGTATCACTTATACCTAATACTATTTGGTCTCTGATCATGGACTCTTTTAGTTCTCCAAAGTTGCATACCTGGCTCAGCAGTCTGAGGTCTTTGAAAAAGTCCTTCATTGTCTCACATTTTTTCTGCTGTTTCATGTGGAAATTATACTGTTCAAAGGTTTCATTTTGTTTAGGTATATGATATTCCTCAAGCTGTTTATTACTGTGTCATAGCTTTTCTGTTTTACTTTTGACAGTTGTAGGCTATTATAAAGAGGCGGAGCTTCTAGGCATGCTATATTAATATATATATATATATATATATATCTTGAGTGAATCTTCCTTCCCTGTAGCTCCACTGGCCATAATATATATGATGAAGCTCTGTTTAAATTTCTTCCAGTTTTCTTCTGCATTGCTATACAGCTTTAATACTATGGGATTTTCTATTTTTCTATCTTTCTTTGCACCCTACTTCTGGTACCATATGTAGTTCTCAAAAGACCAAGGAATTAAGCTTATAGAATGATAAAGCTTGGGAGGTTTTTTGTTTGTTTGTTTGTTTTGTTTTTTTACAGAGACCTCTTAGCCTGTTGATCTACTGTGCACTCCCCTTTTCCCAGGCTAATGTAACAACTTATACCTAGCACTCTTAAAGGTATCCACACAGTGGAGTTTCCATCCATGGAGGTTTTTAAGATCCCGGTAGACAAAGCCTTGGCTGGGATCATATAGTTACAGATGGTCCTGCTTTGAGCAGGGGATTGGACTAGATGACCTACTGAGGTCAACTTCCAACCCTATTTTTCTATGATGCTATGATTCTAAATGGTTACTATTTGAACTGTGGTATATGGGTCTCTGGCAGGGCGCCTTTGATGCCTGCCACTTTAAGAGGCTTATGCAGGCTGTGGAGCAGCCAGCAGGTGCAATGCAACCTAATGAAGTGGTCATGAATGTGGGAGGACTCCTAGATCAGAGGACATGGCTGAGCAGCCTCAGTATAAACCCAAGCCCTCAGAATTCAGCTGGCAGTTGCTGCAGGTAGCCAGATAGACAATATTGCCTGGCTGGAGCTGCTGCTCACAGAACACCTGGAGGTTCAGGGTAGGGACTGTGGGGATGGAAGAGATTCCTGGTCCTGGGGAATGACCAAAAACTACACCCTGCTGGGGTTGGATGGTATGGTGGGGCTGCCTGTGGTGGATTGGTCCCCTGGAAATGACACACCAGTGCCTTCCTAGTGAAAGGCGAGTATGGGGTAATGTATAGCTTCAGCCCCCATGACCTGGTGGGTTACCCTGTAGAGGGGGCAGGTAAGGGGTCCAGCCATGTCATCAGAAGCCTGAGGCCCAAGGGCTGTAAGGTCTAGTAGCCCCAGTGAGGGGGTGGTGTAGTGGCCCAAATGAGGAGATGTATGAGCAGTAGGCTGCATAGAGTAGGGTCTGTGTGAAGGGCCTGAAGGAGCGCACGTGGGCCACATAGAATAAGATCCGCATGGGTGGGCCTAAAGGACTGTGCATAGACCAGCTTAGAGATTGAGTGAGCTGTGCTTGGAGGAGCCTGAGAAGGCAGACCTGTATGAGACAGGTGGGCTAGCTGCTCAGGAACCTAGCCAGGAAACCCTCAACAGGTCAGTGCTGGGGCCAGGATTAAAATGGTCAAAGGGCCAGAGTGCCCACCATGAGGGATGGCCAGAGCCAGGGTCCTGGAATTCCAACTGGCCTAGAGGCAAGGCCGGGGCTGTGTAGCCAAAGGTCCCAAGGGAGGCACTGCTGAGAGGGAAAGGGATCTAGGGAGTTTGCAGCTCCACATAATGGCAGAGGTTAGGCTGCCTGAGTAGGAGGGATCTAGTTTGGGGTTTGACTTATCAGATTGGAATGTAATGGGGCCCCGTGTGGGGCCAGAGCCACATAGTGATGCCATCTGCAAGGCATGGGACATGGTATAAGGGGAGATTTGGAGCCGTGTATTACGCCCTTGGCATTGGGTAGTAAAATGGGAAGCCTCCAACCTTATAAACTTCCCATTAGATACATGAAAGGCATGGAAGGTGAGGCAGGTGAGGCAAGTGGGCAACCTGCCCTAGACAGGTGGGTGGGCCAATGATTCAACTGGCTGCATGATGGCCCCCTGTCACAGAGTCCCACCATGGAGCAAAAATCTTTTTTGCTACATACTGAGAAAACAAAGAACAAAAATGCTTCTGCTCTAGAGAGCGCACTGTCTATATTGGCAAACCAATGTGTGAAAGGTTTTATGTGCACTAAGTGTTAGTATTACTATTGTTCTTATCCAAGCAATATTTTAGCAAAGACTACTAGCATAAACCGATACAGGCTTTCTCTCTGGTGTACAGTTTCAAATCTATTTCAAACCTGCCTCCTTTATATAGAGAACCCTTCTTCTTTGACCTGACTCCTTGCTATTGAGCAGACTTGTTCAATCCTAAATGGAAAGTGTCTTTCTGGGATAACATACCTTTGAGAGATACTCCAAGGGACTACAGCCAGAAATAAAATGCAGTCAGGAGGAATGATCTATTTAACACTTACTAACCTAATTTCTATGGTAAAGACACAGTAAAATTAGGTCCCAAGAGAAAGATTTTTCCAAAACTGCAGCTGGCAGAGAGGTGCTTCATTCCATTTGTATTCCAGTGAGATAGATATGCATGCCTTTTATCTGTGCCTCTGAGCCCTTCCTCCCAGTATAAATCCTTATTACGGCATCATGAGGGCAAGGGAAGTTGACAGAAAAAGGATAAAAATTCTGAACACCCATCTCTCCAAAGGCCTTTTCCTTCAGGCTTGTTTTATGATCTATAAGAGTCACAATGCAAAAGCAAACTGCCCCCAAAAGCAGTCAGCAGTAATCCCCAGGGCCTTTCCTCACTCCATCAAGCAGAAAAGGAAAGGCCCCTTAGCTATTCTGGAACCAGCCACCCCTTGCCTTCATACTCTGGCCATGTGGTCATATGATCAACTTTTCCCTTGTTGCATGCATGTACATAAGTGACATGATTTTCAAACAATAATGAATTTGTTGGAGGTCAGTGATAACTACTGAGTGCTCAGTATCTTACTAAATTGGTATAGAGAGTAAATAAGTACAAACAACAAGTTTGTAATCCAGTGGCATCTGAGATAGGGGGTTTTCCCTCTGTCTCTTTCCTAGACAAGTTCCTTACTATAGCTACGAAAATATATCTGACAACAAAAAGTGACCCCATTTTGATTCAGGTAATGCACTGTGCATTTTCTGGTTATGGCCACACCACAGAACTTGGTGGTTACGCAAAACAATTCTAGTGGCATTACAAGAAAAGTATTGAGGAATGGTTATGGTGACAGGGATGGTATAATGGGAGACCCCAAGCACCATTACTGAGAGAAAGAAAGAGAGAGATGGGGAGCAATGCCTTTAAAGCTGACAGCTCAGACCAAGAGCACCACCTCTGCTGAGCAATGTAAGCCCAGCAACAGGAAGTGCTAGGCAAAAGGACCTGGTGAGCCACTTAGACTATTTGGGGATGACCAGTCCTAAGATTAATTTGGGCTAACAAACTGCTTGGAATGATTCAGCCTGATAAGCTCTCAACACTATTTAGTGGATGGGGCAGTGGTCCACAAAGATGAGGCACTATGAGGGCCCAGAAATGGGGCCCTATGATGGGGCCATAGAGAAGCACTTGAAGAATTTCCCCTCTAGCCAGACTGAGGGCCTGTACTCAAATTAGCAACCTCAAAGTGGATGGCAGGTGACTGAACCAGGCATTTGGGTGGTCAGTCTGGCTGGAAGGTGGCAGCTGCCCTCTAGGGGGCAGCAGGTTGCCTTGGGGTGGGGGGGTGGGGTGCAAAATGGTGGATCTGGCCTGTGGCTGGATGCCATTTCTCAGCAGCCCCTGCCTGCATGACTGCAGCTGGATTACATGGAGACCCCAGCAGTGGTGGGGCCATGACAGCACAGGGCCACGGTTTCCATGGAGACCAGTCCCAGCCGCACTGTCAGGACGTGCAGCTGGGCAGGGAGCTGATCTGGGGCCAGGGCTGGGATCTTGTGGTGGGGTGTTCAGACAGTGGATCACAGTTTTGTCCTGGCTCCAGACCACATTGTCATTGCTGCAAGATCCCAGCCCCAGAGCAGCTCCCTGCCCAGCTGTGTCCTTTGCCAACACTGCTGGGGCTGGTCTCCATAGAAACCCTGACCCTGCACTGTCATTGCCCCACAGCTGCTGGGGTCTTCATGGAAACCCGCCACCGCAATGTGTCCTCTTCCTAGTTGCATAGATCATACACCTGCTGTTTTTTGTGTGGTGCATCCTGCTCCTTTTTGCAAACTCTTGCAAAATGATCAAATCTTTTGCATTTGTTACAGTGTTTACCAATGCAGGGCATTGTATGGGTTTGTGGTAACCCCCCGCAGCATGTGCAGCTGACCATTGTTTCTTCAAGGAATTCTCTTTGGCCTCCACTTGCCTGGTTTATAGTGAGGTCCTCCTTTCTGTATTGTTTGTATGTTACCTTAGGTTTTTGCAGTCTTGTAATCCTGTCTAGTTCAGCTTGTTCTGTTTTTATCTCCAGTGTCTACAGCCTGGCATTTGTTATCTCAGCCACTTTGCACATTCTAACTTCCTTTTCTAAATTAAATTCAGGCTCCCTAGAAGTCTTTTTCCTGAGGTATCACTTATACCTAATACTATTTGGTCTCTGATCATGGACTCTTTTAGTTCTCCAAAGTTGCATACCTGGCTCAGCAGTCTGAGGTCTTTGAAAAAGTCCTTCATTGTCTCACATTTTTTCTGCTGTTTCATGTGGAAATTATACTGTTCAAAGGTTTCATTTTGTTTAGGTATATGATATTCCTCAAGCTGTTTATTACTGTGTCATAGCTTTTCTGTTTTACTTTTGACAGTTGTAGGCTATTATAAAGAGGCGGAGCTTCTAGGCATGCTATATTAATATATATATATATATATATATATATCTTGAGTGAATCTTCCTTCCCTGTAGCTCCACTGGCCATAATATATATGATGAAGCTCTGTTTAAATTTCTTCCAGTTTTCTTCTGCATTGCTATACAGCTTTAATACTCTGGGATTCTCTATTTTTCTATCTTTCTTTGCACCCTACTTCTGGTACCATATGTAGTTCTCAAAAGACCAAGGAATTAAGCTTATAGAATGATAAAGCTTGGGAGGTTTTTTGTTTGTTTGTTTGTTTTGTTTTTTTACAGAGACCTCTTAGCCTGTTGATCTACTGTGCACTCCCCTTTTCCCAGGCTAATGTAACAACTTATACCTAGCACTCTTAAAGGTATCCACACAGTGGAGTTTCCATCCATGGAGGTTTTTAAGATCCCGGTAGACAAAGCCTTGGCTGGGATCATATAGTTACAGATGGTCCTGCTTTGAGCAGGGGATTGGACTAGATGACCTACTGAGGTCAACTTCCAACCCTATTTTTCTATGATGCTATGATTCTAAATGGTTACTATTTGAACTGTGGTATATGGGTCTCTGGCAGGGCGCCTTTGATGCCTGCCACTTTAAGAGGCTTATGCAGGCTGTGGAGCAGCCAGCAGGTGCAATGCAACCTAATGAAGTGGGCATGAATGTGGGAGGACTCCTAGATCAGAGGACATGGCTGAGCAGCCTCAGTATAAACCCAAGCCCTCAGAATTCAGCTGGCAGTTGCTGCAGGTAGCCAGATAGACAATATTGCCTGGCTGGAGCTGCTGCTCACAGAACACCTGGAGGTTCAGGGTAGGGACTGTGGGGATGGAAGAGATTCCTGGTCCTGGGGAATGACCAAAAACTACACCCTGCTGGGGTTGGATGGTATGGTGGGGCTGCCTGTGGTGGATTGGTCCCCTGGAAATGACACACCAGTGCCTTCCTAGTGAAAGGCGAGTATGGGGTAATGTATAGCTTCAGCCCCCATGTCCTGGTGGGTTACCCTGTAGAGGGGGCAGGTAAGGGGTCCAGCCATGTCATCAGAAGCCTGAGGCCCAAGGGCTGTAAGGTCTAGTAGCCCCAGTGAGGGGGTGGTGTAGTGGCCCAAATGAGGAGATGTATGAGCAGTAGGCTGCATAGAGTAGGGTCTGTGTGAAGGGCCTGAAGGAGCGCACGTGGGCCACATAGAATAAGATCCGCATGGGTGGGCCTAAAGGACTGTGCATAGACCAGCTTAGAGATTGAGTGAGCTGTGCTTGGAGGAGCCTGAGAAGGCAGACCTGTATGAGACAGGTGGGCTAGCTGCTCAGGAACCTAGCCAGGAAACCCTCAACAGGTCAGTGCTGGGGCCAGGATTAAAATGGTCAAAGGGCCAGAGTGCCCACCATGAGGGATGGCCAGAGCCAGGGTCCTGGAATTCCAACTGGCCTAGAGGCAAGGCCGGGGCTGTGTAGCCAAAGGTCCCAAGGGAGGCACTGCTGAGAGGGAAAGGGATCTAGGGAGTTTGCAGCTCCACATAATGGCAGAGGTTAGGCTGCCTGAGTAGGAGGGATCTAGTTTGGGGTTTGACTTATCAGATTGGAATGTAATGGGGCCCCGTGTGGGGCCAGAGCCACATAGTGATGCCATCTGCAAGGCATGGGACATGGTATAAGGGGAGATTTGGAGCCGTGTATTACGCCCTTGGCATTGGGTAGTAAAATGGGAAGCCTCCAACCTTATAAACTTCCCATTAGATACATGAAAGGCATGGAAGGTGAGGCAGGTGAGGCAAGTGGGCAACCTGCCCTAGACAGGTGGGTGGGCCAATGATTCAACTGGCTGCATGATGGCCCCCTGTCACAGAGTCCCACCATGGAGCAAAAATCTTTTTTGCTACATACTGAGAAAACAAAGAACAAAAATGCTTCTGCTCTAGAGAGCGCACTGTCTATATTGGCAAACCAATGTGTGAAAGGTTTTATGTGCACTAAGTGTTAGTATTACTATTGTTCTTATCCAAGCAATATTTTAGCAAAGACTACTAGCATAAACCGATACAGGCTTTCTCTCTGGTGTACAGTTTCAAATCTATTTCAAACCTGCCTCCTTTATATAGAGAACCCTTCTTCTTTGACCTGACTCCTTGCTATTGAGCAGACTTGTTCAATCCTAAATGGAAAGTGTCTTTCTGGGATAACATACCTTTGAGAGATACTCCAAGGGACTACAGCCAGAAATAAAATGCAGTCAGGAGGAATGATCTATTTAACACTTACTAACCTAATTTCTATGGTAAAGACACAGTAAAATTAGGTCCCAAGAGAAAGATTTTTCCAAAACTGCAGCTGGCAGAGAGGTGCTTCATTCCATTTGTATTCCAGTGAGATAGATATGCATGCCTTTTATCTGTGCCTCTGAGCCCTTCCTCCCAGTATAAATCCTTATTACGGCATCATGAGGGCAAGGGAAGTTGACAGAAAAAGGATAAAAATTCTGAACACCCATCTCTCCAAAGGCCTTTTCCTTCAGGCTTGTTTTATGATCTATAAGAGTCACAATGCAAAAGCAAACTGCCCCCAAAAGCAGTCAGCAGTAATCCCCAGGGCCTTTCCTCACTCCATCAAGCAGAAAAGGAAAGGCCCCTTAGCTATTCTGGAACCAGCCACCCCTTGCCTTCATACTCTGGCCATGTGGTCATATGATCAACTTTTCCCTTGTTGCATGCATGTACATAAGTGACATGATTTTCAAACAATAATGAATTTGTTGGAGGTCAGTGATAACTACTGAGTGCTCAGTATCTTACTAAATTGGTATAGAGAGTAAATAAGTACAAACAACAAGTTTGTAATCCAGTGGCATCTGAGATAGGGGGTTTTCCCTCTGTCTCTTTCCTAGACAAGTTCCTTACTATAGCTACGAAAATATATCTGACAACAAAAAGTGACCCCATTTTGATTCAGGTAATGCACTGTGCATTTTCTGGTTATGGCCACACCACAGAACTTGGTGGTTACGCAAAACAATTCTAGTGGCATTACAAGAAAAGTATTGAGGAATGGTTATGGTGACAGGGATGGTATAATGGGAGACCCCAAGCACCATTACTGAGAGAAAGAAAGAGAGAGATGGGGAGCAATGCCTTTAAAGCTGACAGCTCAGACCAAGAGCACCACCTCTGCTGAGCAATGTAAGCCCAGCAACAGGAAGTGCTAGGCAAAAGGACCTGGTGAGCCACTTAGACTATTTGGGGATGACCAGTCCTAAGATTAATTTGGGCTAACAAACTGCTTGGAATGATTCAGCCTGATAAGCTCTCAACACTATTTAGTGGATGGGGCAGTGGTCCACAAAGATGAGGCACTATGAGGGCCCAGAAATGGGGCCCTATGATGGGGCCATAGAGAAGCACTTGAAGAATTTCCCCTCTAGCCAGACTGAGGGCCTGTACTCAAATTAGCAACCTCAAAGTGGATGGCAGGTGACTGAACCAGGCATTTGGGTGGTCAGTCTGGCTGGAAGGTGGCAGCTGCCCTCTAGGGGGCAGCAGGTTGCCTTGGGGTGGGGGGGTGGGGTGCAAAATGGTGGATCTGGCCTGTGGCTGGATGCCATTTCTCAGCAGCCCCTGCCTGCATGACTGCAGCTGGATTACATGGAGACCCCAGCAGTGGTGGGGCCATGACAGCACAGGGCCACGGTTTCCATGGAGACCAGTCCCAGCCGCACTGTCAGGACGTGCAGCTGGGCAGGGAGCTGATCTGGGGCCAGGGCTGGGATCTTGTGGTGGGGTGTTCAGACAGTGGATCACAGTTTTGTCCTGGCTCCAGACCACATTGTCATTGCTGCAAGATCCCAGCCCCAGAGCAGCTCCCTGCCCAGCTGTGTCCTTTGCCAACACTGCTGGGGCTGGTCTCCATAGAAACCCTGACCCTGCACTGTCATTGCCCCACAGCTGCTGGGGTCTTCATGGAAACCCGCCACAGCAATGTGGGCAAGGGCTGCTGGGAAATGGAATCCACCACAGGCCTGATCTGGCCTGCAGGCCAGACTTTGCCCACCCCTGCCCTAGAGTCTCAAAGTGGCCTGTCATAGATGGCCAGGAGTGATTTTAGTAGCCAGTATTAGGTCAAGACATACAGGGTGATCAGTATGACTCCTAAAATAGCCATCAAGACATACCCAGATAGACGCTCAAGGCAATTACAGGATGTGGTCCCTGGAATTCATGAAAATGGCTCGACTTTTCTTGGTCTGGAAAAGAAGAAACTAGAATAGTTGGGTCCAGAAAATGATAACCAAGAAAAGGTGAATGAGAGGCCTCCTGCTGGGCAGTGATCCAATTGTACTGGGAAAGAATGAGGGGAAAAATTGTTGTTTCCTCTCTTTGAGAAAAAGTATCAGCCATATTAGACAACCTCCCACAAGGCAAATGTAAGCTGGTCTGTGTGTCTGCAGCCTCTTGTCTGGTTTCACTCCCCTGAGAGCCCCTCAGCCCATCCTCTTCATACAAACAGTTCTTGACCCAAGCAAATAAATACATTGGTAAAGTAAAACTGTAACCTTTTCCCAGGCTTCAGGAGAGGCCCCTGTAGCTCTGGCACCTTCTCAAATAGTGAGCTCTTTTGGGTTTCAGGCTGCCTCCTGACCACAAAGTATTCCTTCTGAGTTCAGGTTCCTTGCTGTTTCTCCCCTTGTGCTTTTAATTCTCCGTCAGTCACTGAGACCTGGGCTCCTAACCTTGAACTTTCTCTGTCTCTTAAAGAACACATTGGTGTGGTAAAAATATGTTATAATCTAGTCATTATGATTTTGCAATAACGTTTGTGTAGCAGCTGTGTGATAAAAATGTCTCATCTCCCTACACAAAGGCTTCACAGCTGAGAACTGTTTAGTTTCACTACATAATTGCTTCTGCATATTATCACACTTGCTTCTGCTAAGGTATGTAGGCCAATGATAGATTTACGAGTAGCACTAGACTTCTGCAGACATAGCCAGGAACAGATGCAACAAATAACTCCTTACGAGAGATAAGAGAAGAGGCACAGGGAAAGGTGCTGATGTGAAGAACTCAGACCTTGACCAAAGAATGACCGAAATGGACTTAAGGACGGCCCCAGGGAGGAGATTTAAGATGTAAATGAGACATGTATGTAAACCATCATAGAACATGTACCTGCTAGACATATGTTGCAAGACGTAATACTTGGGCTACCAATAATTACGCGACACGTTAGAATCTTTTGTTTATGTTAGCTATAAAAAGGAACCCCAGACTCTGTTTGGGGTCGACACGGATTTGAGCATTAAGCTCCCTTGTCGAACTTGTTTGCAAACAATAAATCTGAAATTGGACCCAGCCTGTATGTGAGACTCTCTCCTAGAGGTGGATTGGACAAGCCTCCAGGGGCACGAAACTAGCCGTTTGTGTAAGAATTTGGCGACCCAGATGGGACTTGCCCTTGGACCACCCTGGGGTAAAATAACAAGACGGGAAAGGTGTTCGTGAAGTGCGCACCAGACTGATTTTGGAGTCTGTCACAGTCACTGGGAACGTGGGTCAGGACACCCGAGAGGGTAAAGGATCTCCACTGAATGAGTCACCCAGGCTGAGCAGGGTCCGAAGAGACGGCGCCAGGGTGTTGACGGAGTAAGTATTCGTTTGCCTTGTGTCATTTGGGTAGTTTGTTTTGTTGAGTGGTCTCTCAGGGAATTTGGAATTTTGGAACGTTCAGTATATAAGTCTGAACATTAGCCTCGGGGACTTTGTTTTGAGTGATTTTGTTTTGGTGTTCAGCAAATAGGTCTGAATTTTGATTGACACAATGAATTCGGGTAGCTCTCGAAAAGAAAACTCCACAACCCCATTAGGATGCATGCTTAGGAACTTTAGTAAGTTCAAAGGGAATTACGGGGTAGAAATGTTAAAAGATAGATTGATTACTCTCTGTCAGTTGGAGTGGCCAGATGCCGGTTCTTTCAATGTGAATCTGGCTAAGGCAGTGTGGGGGAAGAGGTAGGTCTGACTGAATGAATGTGCGTCTGTGTATTTAGAAAAATGAGCCACTGACCAGGTCTGGGACTAAGGCTGAGTCTAGCCGCCCCGATTCTGCCTGATAAGGTAGTGTCGAACGCAAGGGGGCTCAGCTAGAACCTCGTGACCCAGTGGACAGGGCGTCTGAGTGATTTTGTCTTTTCCAAACCCCTTGTCCCAGTAGCTTCTGCCGAGAGCAGGAGTGAAAGAATCCCTCCCTCCTTCCACTGTATGAGCTGGTGTCGGGTCAGTAGCCTTGAGTCTGGGCAGTAAAGACTGCGGGGCAAGGCACCGAGCAGCCCGGACGTCCTAAATAAGCCTTTCCTGTGTCTTTTTGTGTGTTCAAAATCATGGTGACTGGATCCGAACCTTATTAAATACAGGTCAGTTTAAAACCTTACTGCCGGCTAGAATTTTATCTGGTAAAGGATCCTATTTTTGTGTCTGAAAACATACGTTGTATTTGAAAAAAAAAACTGCTCAAAGTGCCCTCATCCGACAGCACGTTGGGCTTGTCGTAAATTAACTAGGACGCTGGGAGAAAGCCCCGGGTCCTCTTTAATTCTGATAGTGAGGGAAGATCTGACTCAAGGGTTAAGGTGCAGGGATGAGGCTAAAACACCAC
>NW_005842919.1:409287-419178 GCF_000455745.1 Alligator sinensis
TCATCGAGCCAAACGCAATACTGATGTTTCTTTTGAGGGCATTGCAGCAGGGGGAGGCCAAAAGTGGAAAAATGATGAGTGGCCAGCAGAGAGAATCATTCAGTACTATGGTCCAGCAACTTGGGAGCCAAACGTGGTTGGGAGAGAGCCCACATATTTGACAAATCGAATTATTAGACTCCAGGCCGTAGTAGAAATTGTTACCAATAAAACTGCCGCAGCCCTGCGTCTGATTGGCAACCAACTCACTCAACTACGTACTACGGTACTGCAAAACCGCTTAGCTCTTGACTACTTACTTGCAAGTGAAGGGGGGGTGTGCAGGAAGTTGAATTTATCAAATTGTTGTGTTGAAATTGATGATAACGGTGAATTGATAAAGGCCTTGGCGGATGAAATACAGGAGGTGGCACATGTCCCAGTCCAAACATGGAACGGGTGGAATTTTGATTGGTTTACATCCTGGCTCCCTAATTTTGGATGGTTAAGGGGAGCGTTCTTAGTCTTTTGCCTGATGATGTTGATACTTTGTTTACTTCCCTGTATTATACCCTACATCATGGCTCTTGTGAGATGAACAGCACAGTTAGTCGTCAACCGAAAAATATTTGTGCATTATCAGAAGTTAGCCATAGCTGAAAATTATTAAGATTAGAGTTAGAAAGCATCTTGAGGGGGGAATTGTGGTAAAAATATGTTATAATCTAGTCATTATGATTTTGCAATAACGTTTGTGTAGCAGCTGTGTGATAAAAATGTCTCATCTCCCTACACAAAGGCTTCACAGCTGAGAACTGTTTAGCTTCACTACATTTAGTTTCACTACATAATTGCTTCTGCATATTATCACACTTGCTTCTGCTAAGGTATGTAGGCCAATGATAGATTTACGAGTAGCACTAGACTTTTGCAGACATAGCCAGGAACAGATGCAACAAATAACTTCTTACGAGAGATAAGAGAAGAGGGACATGGAGAGATGCTGATGTGAAGAACTCAGACCTTGACCGAAGAATGACCGAAATGGACTTAAGGACGGCCCCAGGGAGGAGATTTAAGATGTAAATGAGACATGTATGTAAACCATCATAGAACATGTACCTGCTAGACATATGTTGCAAGACGTAATACTTGGGCTACCAATAATTACGCGACACGTTAGAATCTTTTGTTTATGTTAGCTATAAAAAGGAACCCCAGACTCTGTTTGGGGTCGACACGGATTTGAGTAAATTAAGCTCCCTTGTCGAACTTGTTTGCAAACAATAAATCTGAAATTGGACCCAGCCTGTATGTGAGACTCTCTCCTAGAGGTGGATTAGACAAGCCTCCAGGGGCACGAAACTAGCCGTTTGTATAACATTGGTACGTATCTTCTTCTCTCAAAAGCAGAGTCTGAGACTCTGTCTTCCACATTCAGTCCTCCTCCACCCCACTTGAGAAGAAATCAACATTGGCATGTGCCATTCTGGGGTGATGACGTGAGTCATTAAATGAATACGGCTACAAATGCCAGTTACCAACATGTAAGATACAGTTGGTTACTAGACCTGTGCGAAGCGGCAAGTATTCGCTTCGGATTCAGATTCCGCCAATCTGGAGGGACAGTGATTTGATTCAGAGATTCAAATCACTGTCCTGATTGGATTTGATTTGATTTGATTTGATTTGATTTGATTTGGCTGAATTGGATCCAAAGCTTTGGCACTGCTTCAGAGATTTGGCCATAGACTAAACAGGCAGCAGTTCTCACCACGCTGGACACAGCTGCCTCCAGCTGGTCAGTCTGTTGTGGTGGGTGGAGGGGGGAAAGAAGGGGTGCGGGGGTGCTGATAGAAAGCCCCACAGCGAGGGAGGGAATGGGGCTGGGACAAGCTGACCAGCCAAGGTGGGGGGGCACAGGACTCAGGGAGTGGGGTGGAGGGACGTAAGATGTTGGCGCGGTTGTGCTGGCTGCAGGGGCTCTGCCCTGCTGCCGCTTGCTCAGCCGGGGCGGGGTGACCTGCATAAACACAGCATTGTTTTGGGTGCTGTGTTTATGAAGCTCGTCCATCAACGGGGCAGTAAATGCTGAAAACGGTTGGATAAAGTGCTGGTAATACCTGGCTAACCCCAGAAAGGATTATAGCTGCCTTCAAGCTTTGGGAATGGGAGACTCCACAACCGCCTTTGCCTTGTTTCTGAGGATCACCCAAATACTTAGCTTCTGGACAGTCAAGCCACTACTTTGCTGTATTTACCATAGCTTGTGTACCCACTGGAAAATTGGTTGTCACTCTTAGACCTTCCCACGCCTAGCAGGATTTCAGGAGGTTAGCATGGTATATCTGCAACCCATGTTCTCTCTCCATGAACCATACTTTATAGTCCACATCCTCAACTTGCCTTGGGACCTCATACGACCCTCATATGGCAAGTAACTTTTTCTCTTCTGAGGAAAGAAACAGAAGAAAGGCTTGGAGCCATGCATTATTGTTGTAGTGTTCCTGTACTCTTTGCCTAGCTCTTAGGTTTCCTTGGGTGAAGGCTCCCAATAGGTCCAGTCACTCTCTTAGCCTCAGAATGTATTGGACAACATTCTGGGCCTTCATGCCCTGCATTTCCCTAGTCTCATTCAGTAAGTTTAAGACTCCTAGAAGGTCAAAGGGGGAGAAGCTACAGATTGGGTAACTTCCCAGATTCCAAATGGCAAATACGGTAGGAACACATCCCACCTCCAGAGCTCCTCAGCCTTGTGACTCCTTGTGACTCCCTCAGTCACAATTTTTCTTAGCATCCCTTTCAAAATGTGGTTTAACTCCATCAGACTGTCCATTTGGGGATGGTGAATGGAGGTTCTGACTGGGTCATACCTCTTGCAGAAGCTGGGGGACATGAAGATGGTGCCTTAATCAGTTCATACTTTCACAGGAGGCCAAACCTTGGGAATATCATTAGCAGTTCCATGGCCACAGTCCGGGCTGAGGTATTTTGGATTGCCACTGTCTGTGGGTACCAGGTAGTATAATCCACAGGTACCAAGATAAATCAGCATTGGCTGGTACTAGGTTCCAAAAGCCTGACAATATCTATCCCAACCCTCGGGTATGGGGCCACCAATTACTACTTGAGACATGAGGCATGGTAGTCTGATGCTTTGGTAAATCCCAGGCCAAAAGAACTGGATGTGTACCCTTTCCTGGGTTTTCTTAACCCCCAAATTACCTGCCCATTGTATGTTATGAATTAATTTCAAATTTTAATTTTGATGCAATTTTGGCACCAGCAGTCTGCTCTTTAGGTTCCAGTCATGGATCTAATACCAGTTCCTGGCTATGATCCACTTATGGCTCCAATTCCACATCCTGAGGCCATTGAGCCCACTCTTGTCATTTTGGGGAGCAAGATAGGACTCCCAGACCAAGGGTGTGACTTCCACCTGACAGTTCATAAGTCACAACTGGTTTTCCCCACTTTCTGCTTAGGCTTTGATGGACCTGTCCTTTTGGCCTGGTCAAAGACTTTTGAGAATCCAATTCCACCTCTGAAAAAAGTGTTCCACAAGACAGACATCATCCTTAAAGTCCTATAACCCCATGTCTACAGGCACACTCCTGGGCCCCCACCAGCAATACTGATCTAAACTGCACAACTGTTACCAACTCCAATATTTTTGTGGGCATGTTGTATTCTTGTTTCAGCCACCAGGTGCATAAGTCTTTGAGTCCCTATACTGTCTCAGATAAAGAGTTTGAATGAAATAGCTATCGGGGCACTCAGGGCCTCCTGGCACAGCTCCCCCAGGTAGCGCAGGGCAGCTACAGGCAGCACGGCTTGGCCCCGGCTGCCTGGCACCCAGTGCTGCCTGTGCCATATTGCACGGGCCCCACTCAGCTCGGAGTGGTGCCGTGTGCTATTGGGTAGCTCCGGCCCACTTGGGCTGTCACCCAGGACCCTGCGCTGCTCACGGGGACTGCGTGTCATGCTGGGCCAGGTCCTGAATGCATGGAACCACCCCAAACAGGGCCTGTGAATGCAGAACCCGCCCCAGTATGACAGGTGGTCCCTGGGTATCCAGGTATCAAATTTTGAGCCCCCACTGCAAATATGCAGCATGGGGAACATCTTTTTGTTCCTAGAATGCTTCTTGCTACATCTCAAACTGCTTTGAGATGCGGCAAGAGGCACATGTGGGCTCATCTGGATGTGCCCATAAGGAGTAAATCTGCTCCCAACAGAGTGCGTGTGTAGATGTGTTCCCAGAGCTGGCTTACTGCACTATAGTTTTCTACACAGTAAATCTAAATAGCATTAATTGCATGTATAGGTGCATGCACTGGGGCATTATTATGGTTAAGTGCTGCAAATGTCAGTTCCTTTTTTTTTGTGCTTAATTTCACCTCAAAATGTTAAAAAATATCTGAGTAATTCATGACTGTAGTTTCTTCCAAAACTTGTTCCTATATTTCATAACTAAAGATTATATAATGAAACCGTATTCATGCTAAATGGTATTAGGCCTCAGGCCTTTATGTAAGTTGTCCAAAGAATTTAGTTGTACCACTCATTCATTAGCGCCACAAGGGGCTACTAGTTAACCAAGTGGGCCTTAAGGTCCACTCTAATTGGGTGTACAAATAGACAGGCCTTTATGTATGTCAACCTTCTAAACCACAAGTCCTAAGTCCTTTGCATTACTGCCTTAATGTTAACCTTATTTCAGTAATATTAAGCTTTAAACCACAGTTAACTTGAGCAAGTTGTCGAGCAGCTTACTTAACTTCTTTGTGCTTGGGTTTCCTAAATTATAAAATGGTGATACTGATAATAACTTGTTTTGTAAAGCATTTTGATGGTTCTCATTGGGAAGTCCTAAATATGATCATTACTACTCTACACTGCCCATTTTAAGTCCTCTCTAGCTCTATGTGAGGGAGTGAGAGAAAAGGGGTAAAGTGTCTGGATTTCTGGTTGGGAAAACACTCACCACAGGTATGAAGAAGATCCCATCCAGAGCAGGGATGACAGAAGCACATTTCCAGAGTTCCTGCCCCCCACCCCCCCCCACCCTGGATTGGGGGAGGGAGCACCAAAAGCTGCATTTCCAGCCCCAGAAAGGGGCAGCGAGGGGAAGGATTGCAGCCTTCAGTGAGCAGTGAGGCCGGAGATGTTTCCAGCCATCAGCTTCTTGCTGGCAGTGAAGGAAATTTGGGCAGCACCCATGGCCAAGGTGATCAGAGTATCACCCCTCAAACCAGACCCTCAAGAAACTGAGGAACAGACTAAAGCAGCATGACTCTGAAGACAGTGGTGGGAGGCTTTAGAGGGAGGAAAGTGAAAGTAATCACTGCTCCTTCAGTTCTGTGAGTCTTAAAGGGGCCATGCCCCTCTGATGTGAAACTCACTGGCTTTTTTTTATGTTTGCTTGTTTCTTTTTGTTTCTTTTTTGGACTTTTCCTCACAGTAAAAGTGTGCGTGTGTGTGTGTGTGTGTTGGGGGGGGGGGGGGGGGGGGGGTTCCCCCCCCAGCCGAACCCGCTGGCTGCGGGGGTGGGGAGACTCCCCACCAGGTGGTCCAGAAAGGCAGCGGGAAGCAAAGCTCCTTTCCCGGAAAAAGCCATACCAGTCCAGACTTCAGGGTATGTGAGGCAAGGGCACCACCCAATAGACTTGGCTTCTGTTGATTTCCTGTACTAAGGGGGCAAAATAGATGGCCTACTTTCCCATAAAGAAAGTCAGAAGTTGATTTGAGTTACTTTAATTCAGTTTCCCAGTAACCCTGATGCATGGAGCGGAGGGGACTGAGGGGAAGTCATTTAAATTTTTTACATTAAAAAAGAGCCATCAAAGCTCTAAAACCTCTTTTAGGCTCCTTTTCTGAAGCAAGGACATTCTCCTCCCCAGTAAAGCTATAAGTAATTGTTACATGGACTTTGAGAAGGGAATTGAGACTGATTTTGACATACAGAGGATTGGGATTAATTTCAGTTATTGGACCATGATCTGATGGGTGGGGTTACCCTCAACCTCACCTGAATTGATCCACCTCTGAGGTGTAAACGATTGACAGAGAGACTGTTGCTTCCTGCAAGAGAAAGACCATGACAGGTGCCATCTTAATTGGTGGTAAAGGTGGGGTGTAAAAGGAGGAGAAGCCCCACAAGGAAGACTCTGGGAAAGACTTGGTGGAAATCCTTTACACAACATTCAACTCCTGACAGAATAAGAATTTCCAGAAAGATGTGGCAAGTGAGAGGGAAAACACCTGAGGTAGGTGATGGTGTCATTCCAAAGTTTTTCTTCTTGGTGGCACATGAGAGCAGGATGTCTGGCAGGCAGGGACCTCAGCCATACAGAGTTAACCCCCAACACTCTAAAACAATCTGTCTTCTGATGGCCATACAATTTATAATTGCAAGAGGTTGTGCAGTTTCCTCCAGCTCAATGGAAGGAATGTTACATGGATTATTCAAAATAAGTCTGGTGTGATGGCCTCTGTCTGATAGTCCCATTATTATCTCCCCTTTTGACAACCTTTTCACAGAGCTGGAATTGATCAGGTTTTAGATACATAAGAACAAGTTCTTGACTGATGTTGTCTGTTACATCTTTCTATATTTCCTATTTGTACAAATGAAGGATATTGTTAGGTGACCCTTGCACTGGTACATAATTATTCAAGTAGCACCACGCATTTCAAATTGAATACTCATGTATATGTTCACAAGTGTAAGAGGCACAAAATTTCACCTCAAAAGCACAAAATACTTTTTAATCATGTGCATTTTGAGTCATATGAACTTATATCACAACACTTTTCTTAGCAAAGTGTAAATATTTTTAGATCTCGTTATATGCAGACAGACAAATGAATAGTTGAAAGGACCTGTATAAATGGAGAATATTTTTTCCATATTATATAGATTGCACATCTGGTGGCAGTCATTCTAACATCAGGTTAGATAATGACAGAATGGTTATAAACTCTGTGGATGCCAGCTTTATTAAAGAAGGATTTACTGCAGTCTCTAAATATTTCTACCAGCTTGAAATCATGGGATTTCCTGCAGACTTCCTTTTATTAAAATAGAAGTTTAAAATCTGATAATGGTACTCCTATATTTTTGATCAGTGGCTTATCTATATTTTTCTCATAGCCTACACTGAAAGCTTCCAAGACCTCCTGATGTTCAACTCCAGAGTTGACCTGCTACTTCCCCTGAAGTCTAGAGTTGATAGCAGAAGGTAGGAGTGTGAGTAGGAGACATAATAATAGTATTCAACATTCACATATATATATGGTTTTTACTGTTTGTCTCCCTGCAAAATCCAATTTTCAGTAGCTCCTGGGGTTCTTTCAACTATGTAGTGTCATCTGATAATAGGTCCTACTAGATGTAATTATGAACTGGCAAATTTAAAGTCAAACCTGTCAGTGCAAAGAGATTGCTTCTTGCTCATGAGGCTCATTATTATCCCAGGGAAGAGAGCAGATTCACAGCTAGAGCAGAGGTGCAGTAATTGAGAGAATGGTCTCCACTTCATCCCATGTCTATCTCAAATACAGTTTTTACCATTTTTGTGGACTGAACTTCCTCTCTGAAAATTTGAGGCAGGACCCACTTCTCCAGGTGTGTTGTGATTTCACATCCTTGGCAGGAAGGTACTAGTAACTGTAGGCTCTGCCTGGATAGTGGGAGGGGAAAGGAAGGGAGAATGAAACTCTCCTCCCTACTGCTCCCCATGGCTTTTGCAAACGGTATCCGAATTAAGAAAAAGGGCCAGGGTGATGGAGGCCTCAAGCAGAGAGAAAGCAGCACTGCACAATCATCCAGTCTTAGGAAAATCACTGAAAAATAGAGGAAGTGATTTCCAAACCACAGGAGGCAGCTGGATGACTAGATGAATGTTGGGAGGAAAGCCCCACTACAAAAGACTCTGTCATGCCACAAGACCAGCTGTTTTATGCCTCTACACTCTGACTCCTATGGCAGCCAGTAGGATTTCTGTGCAAAAAGAGATGACAGGCTGAATCTCTGAGAAGATATCAGGTCATTATATCTCAGGATTTCAAAGATTTCATAGACATTAGGGCTGGAAGGGATCTCGGAAGACCATCGAGTCCAGCCCCTTGCCCCAGGGACAGGAAGTCAGCTGGGGATCCCAGCAAGATAAAAGTCCAATTGACTCTTAAAGGAGTCTAGAGTAGGTGCTTGCACCACCTCTGGCAGTAGTCTGTTCCAGGCCTTGGGGGCTCAGACTGTAAAGAAGTTCTTCCTTATGTCCAGCCTGAAATGGTTTTGGATGAGTTTGTGACCATTTGTCCTTGTCATCCCATGGGGCGCTCTGGTGAACAGACGTTCCCCCAGGTCCTGATGTACACCCCTTATATACTAATAGGCAGCCTCCAGGTCCTCCCTGAGCCCATGCTTTTCCAGGCTGAAGAGTCCCATAGCTCTCAGCCTCTCATCATAAGGCTTGTTTTCTTGCCCTCTGATCATGTGTGTGGCTATCCTCTGGACTCTGTCAAGCTTCTCCACATCCTTTTTGAATTGTGGAGCCCAGAATTGGATACAGTACTCCAGCTGCGGCCTCAACAAGGCCGAGTACAGTGGGAGGATGACATCCTGGGATTTGCTAGAGAAGCATCTATGGATGCAAGCCACCGTTTTGCTTGCTTTGCCGGCTGCAACATCACATTGGTGGCTCATATTCATCTTGTGATCCCCAAGTCCCTTTCGGCTGTGGTGCTAGCAAGTGTAGCACTGCCGAGCCTATAAGCATGCTGTGGGTTTTTCTTCCCAAGGTGGAGTACCTTGCATTTTTTGGTGTTGAAGGCCATCAGGTTTTTGTCCACCCATTTTCTGAGCCTGTCAAAGTCAGCCTGGATCACCATCCTGTCCTCGGGTATGGACGCTTTACCCCCTAGTTTGGTGTCATCAGTGAACTTGGACAGTCCACTTCTGATACCAATGTCCACATCATTAATTAAGATGTTGAAAAGAATAGGTCCAAGGACGGAGCCTTGGGGGACCCTACTGGTCACGGAACACCACAATGAGTGACTTCCATCAACTACCACTCTCTGGGTCCAACCACGAAGCCAATTCCCCAGCCATTGTACTGTGATGTAGCCGAGGCTGCAGTTGGCCAGTTTTTCTATAAGATGATTGTGGGATACCAGATTGAAGGCTTTTTTAAAGTCGAGATATATGACGTCAATCTCTTCTCCCTTGTCCAGGTGATATGTCACCTGGTCTTAGAAGGAGATGAGATTGGTCAAGCAAGACCTACCCACAACACACCCATGCTGGCTATCCCTCAGGAAGTTGCCTTCAGCCAGTTTGTCAAGAATAGTCTGTTTAATGATTTTTTCCAAGATCTTCCCCGGGATAGAAGTCAGGCTGATGGGCCTGTAGTTCCTCAGATCTCCTTTCCTCCCTTTCTTGAAGATAGGCAACACATTGGCCTTCTTCCAATCTTTGGGCAATTTGCCTGAGCGCCACGAGTTCTTGAAGATCTGTGCCAGTGGCACAGCTATGATGCTTGCCAGCTCCTTAAGTACCCTGGGGTGTATGCTATCTGGGCCAGCTGACTTGAAGATGTCCAGCTTTTCAAGGTGTTCCTTCACATAGTAAATATTGATGAAGGGTAATGGTTCTCCCTCGCCCTGGCCGTCCCATACTGTATTGAGCAGGGCTGTCCCTTGGGGATGATGCAAAATACCCGTTAAGCAGGTTGGCTTTTTCCTGCACACTTGTTGTCAGTTGACCTATATGGTTTAGCACGGGTCCAATATTACCCTTGCTTTTCCCCCGGCTCCCCACATATCTAAAAAAGGACTTTTCATTATCCTTGATACATGTAGCTAGTTGGAGTTCAGTTGCAGCCTTGGCTTTCCTGGTTCGCTCCC
>NW_005842919.1:419209-450639 GCF_000455745.1 Alligator sinensis
ACTAGTGCAGAGTACTCCTCCTTTGGGGTGGATCCAGCCTTCCATCCTTTATAGGTCTTTCTTTTTAGGCACAGGAGGTCCACTAGTTCCCTGCAGAGTCAAGGGGGCTGCTGTGCCCTTTTGCTGGATTTACTCAGGGTTGAAAAAATTCATGCGCCAGTGGCAGGAAGGGTACTCACCACCCTTTCCTTTCTTCACTCTAAGCCTTTGTGTTTATATTCCTTTGAGCGCTCAGTAAAAGGGGCACTGTGCCTTTCTGCCTTAGCCTGCAGACAGACAGTCTACATAGACTTCTTGCAATAACAGATATTCAGGTGGCTAAAGGCATGGGCCCATATGCCAGGGCCCAGGCCAAGCAGCCATGTTATACACAGGTGTTATTCTGCAGGTGGGGAGGGAGGGGTTAAAGAAGGACTCTCCTGCTTCAAACCTACTCCATACTGCATGATAGCTGATTGCAACAGCACCCATTGAGGTGGTAAACAGGGACAGCAAACATGACAATTTGCCAGCAGTTCGCAGGTCAGTTTGCCATCTCCCTTTTGAAGGGGAGCCATTAAGTTGAGTTTTTTCTTTCATTAAGAGTAGCTAACCTACATATATATTAGTGTAAGTAGTTGTAACTCAGGAGTTAGCTCAATACTTAAGTCCCTTGCTTAACTAGAGCTGAGAGCAAGTGGGATTTCACTAGGGACTTTGCCTGTATACTCTATCATCTTTTTTCACTGTAATCTTGTTGAGAGGAAGCAGGGAAAAGGGAAAGTTTTGGGAACAAGGATCAGCAGACAGGCCAATTTAGAGGAGAGTTTGCTAGGGAAGGTCTGCTTGGGAAGGGGCAGGAAGAGAGAGGCAGCAGATTAATACATTTAAAGAAATACCTGGAGGACATTGCAATGCCAGAGTCACTGACACTGCCAGCTCTTCCTCTACTTGCAACTGTGAGGTGTCTGTCCAGGCAGGACTGCTCAGGTTGAAGCTTCCACCCAGGTCCTGGTTTGGTACTGTGCAGACTGCAGCTTGTAATTTCTTCCAGAAACAGACAGGTGGAGGAGTTCCTGTGATGTAACCCATGAGTGACTGGTGCCTCATGAATCTGGGGGGGCATCCACAGAAGCCACTGACCCTGTTGGGAGGGGCACCATCCATTTGGGGGGCACCAGCCCCATCAGGAGGGGCACGTGAATACCCATGCACCCCCTACCAGTCACCTATGATGTAAGCAGTGTCTTCTGGTGGTGTCCCTCAGACAGCAGGCAAGAGAGCTACAGGAAGAGGTGGCAAAGCTATGATGCATCCTCTGCCATGTGTACTTCATTGATTTGATGCTGAAGGAGACCTCTAGAACTGTGGAGGAAGGCCAGAGGCAGAGCTAGAGAAGGAATATGATGTGGACTCCCAGGAAGGTAGAAGCTGGAAGTTGTAATCTCTGGCAGCAAGCAAGTCTTCGTCTCTACCTGCAATGCTTTGGCAGATATGTAGCCCTGTAACAAGTGGGCTATTCTGGGGCCAGTCTGAACATTGGTCCACCCACCTGTCTAGGGCAATCGCCTACCTGCCTCACCTACCACACCTTTGTTTTAGCTAAAGATGTTCCTAGGCGGGAGGCTGCCCATTTGATTTCCCTCATGCCAAGGGTGGAATACATGGTGAACCTCCCATTATACTGTGTCCCATGCCTCACAGATGGTATCTACATCTGCTAATACTCCACCAGCCCCTTAGCTGGGTTGCGCTTTGCCTCATCCAGCCCAAACTTGGCTTCAGGTGTTCTCAGATATACCTGGGCTTCATGCACCCCTCACTAGGGCTTCTTCCCATACAGAAAGGATGTGAACAAATTATAGATAGTTCAGTGGAGGGCAATAGAAATGGTTGGGGGGCTGGGGCACATGGCTTGTGAGTAGAGGCTGTGGGAACAGGGCCTATTTAGTCTGGAGAAGAGGAGAGTTAGGAGGCTATAACTGCAGCTTTCAATTCCCTGAATGGTGGTTCCAAAGAGGATGGAGCTAGACTGTTCTTAGTGGTGGTAGATGACAGAAAAAGGAGCAATGGTGTCAAGTTGCACAAACAGAAATTTAGGTATTAGCAAAAACTCTCTCACTAAGAGGGTATTAAAGCACTTGAACAGGTTACCCAGAGAGGCTGTAGGATCTCCATCCTTGGAGGTTTTTAACACCCAACTAGAGAAAACTTGGATGGGATGATCTAGTTGGGGGTGACCTCCTGAGGTCCCTTCCAACTCCAGTTTTCTTTGATTCTATGAGTACTCTCCGCCCCTGCACATTAACATGGTATGTTATGCAGACCTGATATGCAAACTCTGGACATCACCCACATAGACTCCCACTATCCATTCCCATTCCCCTGCACTGGGAAATCATAGAATCTCTTCTGGTTGTAGGAAAAGAGAGGAAGAGAAATGTGGACAACATTTCCATGAGGGATTAATAAAGACTTATATTTCTTGCATTAGTAGGTGCATTGCGAGCAGGTCTAGGGAGGTGATACTTCCCCTCTATGTGGCATTGGTGAGGCTGCAGCTGGAGTACTGTGTCCAGTTTTGGGCATTGCACTTCAAGAGGGATGTGGATAACCTGGACAGGGTTACAGAGGAGGGCTACTCATATGGTTGAGGGCCTACAGGTAAGATCCTATGAAGACAGATTGATGGACCTGAATCTCTTCAGCCTCCGCAAGAGAAGGCTAAAAGGTGATCTTGTGGCTGTCCACAAGCTCATCGGGGGGTTAACAGGGAATAGGGGATACTCTGTTTACCAGGGCACCCCTCAGGGTTACTAGAAAAAATGGCCATAAACTGAAGGAGAGCAGATTTAAATTGGACATCAGGAAAAAATTCTTTATAGTGGGGGTTGCCAAAATATGGAATGGGCTTCCAAGGGAGGTGGTGCTTTCCCCTACCTTGGAGGCATTTAAAAGGAGATTAGACAAGCACCTGGCTGGGGTTACTTAACCCCAGCGCTCTTTCCTGCCCAGAGAAGTGGGGGGGGTCAGACTCGATGATCTAATTGGTTCCTTCTGACCCTAGAAATCTATGAAATCTATGAAATCAATACAACCCCCTCTGGGACCTCTGGGGTCTTACACCCCTGCTGGGATCAGGTGCCTCTTTGTAAGTGTGTTTGGACCCTGCTGCTCTCACAATCACCCACTCGATGGTGGGGCCCAGGGTTAAGGCACGCATAAGCCATTTTTCACCGGGGAGGTAACTGGTCTGGCTTTTCTTGGGGGCTGTCCCACCACAGACAGCCCCTCAAGACAATCTTTCCCCAGCAGAGTGTAGTTTCAGGTCATGCCCAAGACCAGGAGCCTCGTGTCATCCCCATAGCTCCTGCCCTTACCTCCAAGATGTTCCATGAGCAGTTCTGCCAGTTGTTACCTCCTCAGCTCCTAGCAGCAAACCGCTGCCTCCAGCCCTGAGAGCCAGGCTCTAAAATGGCCACCCTCACCAAGCACCTGCCTTTAAAATGCCAGGCATCAAATGTGTACTGCCACACCCACCAAGCCGGAGCTTCCCTAATCACACCTTGGCTTCCAGTGCCCCATGCACCATTGGATCCAGTGGGTGCTGCCTACAAGCTGGGGCAGCACCCACCCAGTAGCACCCCACCTGGGTGGCCCCAGGGGGCACTGTCACCATAGAGGGAAGCACCGGGCCCCCCCACAGCTCAGGGGCTGCGTGACCTGGTGGCAGCTTCTGCAGGCTGACTCCACTGTGGAAAGAAGAAAAAAAAGGCCAAGCAGCCCCTGAGCTACAGGGGGTCCCAGTGCTTCCCTCCATGGCAGCGGTACCCCCTGGGTGGCATTCACCTGCTGGCACCACACCAAGGTGGTCCCGGAGGGTGCCATCACTGCAGAGGCAAGCACCAGGGTCCCCCACAGCTCAGGGGCTGCTAGGCCTTCTGACAGCTTACTCCCCAGCTATGGGAGATGCAGGCAGGCTCTGGAAATAATAATAATTTAAAAAAGGATCAGGCCCCTTGCTGCTTTTTTCTTTTTTTTCCTCAGTGGAGACTGCCTGCATGAATTACCACTGGGTTGTACAGCCCCTGAGCTGTGGCAGTCTTTCAAGTGCCTGTATGCACCTGACTCTGTTCAGGCCTCCACATCAGACCTAGTGAAGAGGCTCTTGGAGAGGATGGACATATTTAAGTTTGCAGGCCCTGATGATCTTCACCTGAGGGTACTAAAGGAATTGGCTGGTGTCATAGCAAAACCACAGGCACAAATGTTTGAGCACTCATGGCAATCAGGACAAGTCCCAGAGGACTGGAAAAGGGTCAATGTGGTCCCTATTTTTAAGAAGGGGAGGAAGGAGGACCTGGGGAATTATAGGCTGGTTAGCCTCACCTCTATTCTTGGCAAGACCTTAGAAAAAATCATTAAGGATCATATTTGTGGGGGGCCAGTGGGTAACAAAGTGCTAAGGGACAACCAGCATGGGTTTATAGCAGGCAGATCCTGCCTGCCTAACCTGGTTTCTTTTTATGACCAGGTCACAAAGTACTTAGATGCAGGAGTATAGATGTTATTTACTTGGTTTTTAAAAGGGCTTTTGACACAGTGTCACACCCAGTTCTTAAAAGTAAACTAAGCAGTGGTGACGTGGATTTTTTCACAGACAGGTGGGTGGAAAACTGGCTTATGGGATAAACCCAGAGAGTGGTGGTGGATGGGTCGGTTTCTACCTGGAGAGATGTGGGCAGTGGGGTCCCCCAAGGCTCAGTCCTTGGACCAGTACTGGTCAATATCTGCATCTGTGATTTGGATGAGGGTGTAGAAAGCACTCTGTCCAAATTCGCAGATGACACCAAACTATGGGGTATAGTAAACACACTACAGGTTAGGGAGCAAATTCAGGTGGATTTGGGCGGACAGGGGAAGTGGGCAGATCAGAGTAGGATGCAATTTAACAAAGATAAGTGAAAAGTGCTGCACCTGGGGAGAAAGAATCATCAATACACCTATAGACTGGGAAGTGCCATTCTAAGTGGCACAGCAGCAGGAAGGGATCTCGGAGTCATAGTTGATGCAAAAATGAACATGAGTTGCCAATGTGACGAGGTAATAAGTAACGCTAACCACACTCTGTCTTACATTAATAGGTGCACCATGAGCAGGTCTTGGGAGGTGATTCTTCCCCTCTATGCAGCATTGGTGAAACCGCAGCTGGTGCATCCAGTTCAGATGACCCCAGCCAAATACCTATCCAGTTACTAGTTTAAGAGGGGTCAAATTACAAGACAATCCCACAACTGGTACAGATGAGATGTTTAACACCAGGGAGGGTTTAAGAGAAACAAAGGAAAGACAAGGTTGTATATGCCTTGTAGGAGTAATAGATAATTTACTGAACTCTTATAGCTGTCTTGCATAATGAAAGTTGCATCTACACGTGCACTTTACTGCAGTTGACCAATTAGCTCTGCAGTAAAGCATCGCTGTCTACATATGCATAGGGTGTAGTGGGCAGTAAATTAGCCCCACCATAGGATATCAGGGACAGCTCTGCACTTTAGCACTCTCATGCCCCAGCCAGCCCTTTCTTCACCTGAAACCAGCACCCGGAGCCCAGGGCTGACCCCCCTCTGAGCCTGCTGCCAGCCTGGGGCTGCTTCACCCCAACTCAAACTGTCCCAGGTGCATATATATATGCTGCACCTGAAGGTAGTTGGCTGAACCTTGAACTGCTCCAGAGTTGTTTGTGTTGCATTAATTTAACATGTAAATGCACCCAGTGTGGTGTAGTTAGAGCCTAGCTCCTTTTGTCTAAACCAGCAATAAGAATGTGGGCCTTCTGTTGGTGCTGACCATGGTAATTTCATAAAAATATTTATGTTTGCTATTCCTGCTCCTGCATAGTTTGCTTGAGTTCTGTTTGGCGAGTAGATCATTTTCCTAATGTCTTATGAATGCAGCTGATGCATAATGAGGTCAAGATAAAAACAAATGAATCCATTTGAGGACAGTTTTAACCTTTTTGTTTGATTATGTATTAGAGTATTCTCTGTGCTGCTTGGAAATTTTCAATTTCTGGCTCTAGGGATAGAGATTTTTAAAACTCTGTAGTAGGATCTAGATTCTAGTTGAAATCAGTGAGGTGAGTCCTGATATAATGTAATTAAATGTTCCATGGGGATGAACATACTTTGTTAAAACTTTCAAGAGAACCAGGCAAGCAGGCTGATCGGCTATTGGATTGTTCATTCTGTCAGTGGGCTGCCCTTTTCATCTCCTTGTTTGTCTCTGTCACTGGCCTAAAATTTTCCAAAAACTCCATATCAATTCTCTGGAAATAGAATTATTCAAACCATTTACATTCCATGGAAAATTTGAATTTATCATTTTTCCTTCTGATTTAGAAATGCAAGAGTTCTTTTACAGTGGAAAGTTTAGGTCCTGCCCAGCTCTTACTCTTGTTTGTCTCCCAGAATACCACAGCAATTTATGCTTTTTTGTGACAAAGACATAATTGAGAGTTGAATTATTTATCTCATCTCTTTTTAAACATTTTGCACTTTTCTTACTTATAGCACTCTACATATTACAGTACATGCTGTTGTAAGTTATTAAAGAACATGGCTTTGGAAAACAACAAGCATAGAAGAGTTTGCCCAGTAGTCCAGCAAACACATTTAAATGAGAACTGTGCAGATTAGTGTGAAGTCCCATTACTGTGTCTTACCACTTTCATGATAGAGAAAAATATTAAATGGAAGCCTTCTCCTCTGAATTGTTAAAACAGTATATATGAAAAGGAGAAGTGGTTTGACAAGAACTTGCAAAAAAAAGCTTTTGAGCTTAACATTATGTGACCTGAAAGAGATTAGATCAAACTTGCTAGGAAGGAGCAAGGAGTTAAATGTTTCATTTTCTATAAAGTCATTTCTCAATTTGATGAAATATTTTAGTAAAAACAAGAAGTGACTGCTAGCAAAATGTCAATAGAAGCTTTGCAAGTGAGGGCAATTTGGGTGATTGCCTTTGAAAATCATATCTCTGAAAGTCACATCAAAATACAGTGATTTTGACAAATTTTGTGTGCATTTTTTCCTCACAGCAGAAATCTCACAGCTAGCAGAAAACCCAAGACTTTTCTGCATAACCACTGCATAACCATATTCAGCATATGCAGACAAAAATATGCAACATCATGGCAACATAAGAGGGCAAACTAACTGAATTATCCTTTGATAGATTGATGGATACAGGATGTTTTATATAATAGGAATTTAACAGCACCCAGAAAAGTTAGGCTGAATTAAATGAAAAAGATTTAATTGTTAATTATCATTCTTCTTCTAATGCAATAAATTATAGTGCTTAACCAAAAGAAACAATTAACAGAACCTAATTGTGAAAAGTGGGAATGATCCCTTTAGTTAAAGAAATCACCATTATGCCTTGTTCATATAAATCAACTAATTTGCTTAAGACAGCAGCTAACAGTAAGGAATATGCTACTTACATGGTAAATGATTGCGGCAGCACCATGTGTGTAGTTCCTACCACCATAGGGTTTCGAAGGAGTTACCACAATCCGATAAAGTAACAACTTAAATTCAGTCACCGCCTTAGCTTTCCTAATCCCTCCCTAAATATATGGACCAGTGATGTATAGTCCTCCTTGAGGACTGTCCCAAGCTTCAATTGTGTATATGCCTCTTTTAGGGATGATGTCCCTATTAAGTCAAGAGGGTTTGCCAGCCCTTCTGCTACATTTTATCCACACAGGAGTAGTCTTCTTTTGTGCTTCAAGGATTGTGTCCTTGAGGAATGACCACTCTTCATGTACTCCATCTGCCTTTGGTCCCTGGTCCTGCATCCCCTCCCCTACTATTACCCTGAGCCTGTTGAAATTAGCATTTTTAAGTCCAGGACTTCAATCCTACTAGTTGATTTGTCTGCCTTGCGGCAGACAGTGAACATGATGATCTCATGGTTGCTGGTGCCCAGGCTACCCTCAATATTCAAGTTGCTCATCAGATCATCTCCTTTGGCTAAGACCAAGTCTAGGAGAGCGTTGCCTCTGGTTGGCCCTTGCACTTCCTGGGTCAGATAGAGTGCTTTGATACCGGTTATAGACAGACAAGGTTCTTTGGGTGAATCTGATATCTTTTATTAGACCAACTTAAATAGTTGGGGGGAAAAAAATTTAAGCAAGCTTTCAGGTTCAAAAACCCTTCATCAGGCTGAGGAATTTTCAGCAGTTGGTGTGTGCTCTTCCTGGATGGAATGAAAAGTAAAGAAGCCAGAGGCTGGGCTGGTATGCATGCAAGATAGGCAGTCAGTGAAGATGTAAATTGAGGAGTCAATGGGTGAGAGACAGGCTGGATGGTGGGGAGAGAAGGGGGATAAATAGTGGAAAGGTACCTGGGGAGTCAGATGTCAGGCAGGTTATAATGTGTCATAAATCCAATGTCTATATTTAGTCCATGATTTTTAGTATCCAGGAGGTTGATGAAGTGGAGTTCATAGGTTCATCTCTGAGAACTGTTTTGTAAGTTTCCTTTGAGGATCAGGACTGAGAGATTGGAGAGAGAGTGGTTTTCTTGTGAGAAATGTGCCCCCACTGGTAACTGGGTATTTCTGTCTTTGATAGATTTCCAGTGTGCGTTCATTCTGGTGCGCAGTTGTTGTTTGGTCTCTCCTACGTATTTTCCATCAGAGCATTTGGTGCATTGGATGAGATATATTACATTTCTGGAGGTGCAGTTGTAAGATTCGGGAATGCTGATGGCTCTGTTGTGGAGTGTGGTAATTGTGAGGGTGGTGGAGATGTGTTGGCAGATTTTGCATTTCTTGTCCTGGCACAGTCTGGATCCTTTTGGTGTGTTCTGGGCCTGAGGAAGTTTGCTTCTGGTGATGAGGTTAGCGAGGTTCGGTGCTTGTTTGAAGACTAGGATGGGTGGCTCTGGGAAGATCTCTTTAAGAATAGGGTCTCTTTCTAGTATGGGTTGCAATTGTTTGAGGATTTTCCATATGGGTTCGAGGGAAGGGTGATATGTCATAGCCAGCGGTGTGCAATTTGGGGGTGGGGTTTCTTCAGGCCTCAGTCTTCTCACTCAGCCTGGTCCTCTGGGTGCTTTCCATGCACCCCTCCACGTGAACTCCCATGCAAACTGCCGTGCCCAAGCAGAGCCGTTCCTGTTTGTGTGCACTGTTCACGCAGCTCCTGTCATGGGGCTCCCTGCAGCCTCAGTTAAGTAGGGACGCAGGGGTGGACGTTCCCCTCCCTGACCCCACTCAGCCAGCACATCCTGCCCTGCACAGCCCCTGCCCACTCACATGCATGCAAGCACGTATGCACGCATGCTCACACATTCACCTGAAACCACTGAGCACCACTGCACTCACTCTCCCCCTTTTTCCCCAGCCCCCTTACCTCTGGCTCTGTGCTAGCATCTGCGGTGTCCTAAGTGGTGTCTTGGTCCAAGTCTTCAGCTATTAGGGGGCATGATGGGTGTTAATCCATGCATCTCTGCCAAGGAGCAAGCCTAAACTGAAAGTGACTTTCAGTTGGGACCTTTTATCAAATGGCGACTTTCCTCAGAGTCTCGTGGGATCTCATGAAATCTCACGATACTGTGCGAGACTGCCCCTGGGACCAGCAGCACTGAGGAGCTTGGTGAGTCCCTCCCCCTCTCCCCCCTCTCCTATCCTGCCACCAACCCTCTCTGTAGCCTTAGCTAAGTAGGGACCCAGGGGTGGGTGTTCCCCTTCCTGGTCCCACTCAGCCAGTGCGTCCCACCCTGTGTGACCCCCCCACCTGCTCACACGCATGCATGCATGCATACACACATACTCACACATTCACCCACACCTGAACACCCCTGCACTCATTCCCCCCCTCTTTCCCCAGTCCCCTTACCTCCAGCTCTGCACTGGGGTCTGTGGTGTCCCGGGTGGCATCTGGGTCTGAGTCTTCAGCTCCTAGGGGGCAAAACAGGTGTTAAGCCATGCATCTCTGCCAAGGAGCAGACCCAAACATGCAATCCTATTAGGTAGCAGCAGACTAATAAACATTTCTGCAGGGTAGTCCAGCTAAGCACAAGTCCTACCCTCTGGCAGTATTGTTTCAAGCACCACAGTACATGCGCAGATGGTGATGGGGCTGCCTGGGGCACAAGGGTGCTTCAGCACAGGGGTTAGCCAGCAGGCAGCCCCACTGCTGAAGCACCCTTGTGCCCCAGCCATCCCCTTTGCAGGTAACCCCTCTGTACCCCCAACAGGGCTCTAAGTGCTGTTAAGTAGCTGGCTGAGGCACAAGAAATCCCCATGCTGAAGCACCCTTGTGCCTCAGCCAGTCCCCCTGCAACATGTGGAGCTTGGTCAAGGGCTCAGGCCAGTCTGCCAGCCCAGGGGTGCTCTGATGGGGCTCCATGTGCTATGGAGCGGTGGGTTGGGGGACAAAGGTGCTTCAACATATGGGCTGCCTGCTAGCTAGCCCCATACGTTTAAAGCACCCTCATGCCATATCCAGCCCCTCTGCAGTGCATGGAGCCCCATTGGAGCATCCCTGGGCTAGCTGCTCCAATGGAGTTCTTTGTGCTGCAGGGGGCTGGCTGGGGCACAAGGGTGCTTCTGCCAGCTAGCCCCATACTGAAGCACCCTCCTGCCCCATCCAACCCCTCTGCAGCATATGGAGCCCAGTCAGACCAGCCCTGGGTTGGCAGAATGACCTCCCGCTTCCCCTTCCAGTCTGGGCTGCTCCCATGGAGCTCCATGTGCTTTGCACGAATAAACTCTGAAATACTATGCTCCAAAGTTTATTCATGTGCATTAAGTGCATGTGTAGACATATCCCCCTCTGTCAGGCCAAGCCTCTCTTGGGCTGCTATCTAGGCCATGACAGACATTACACTTCACAACCCAATAATGTGTTATACCCATAACTTGATGCACATGAATTGGGTTATATCTTGTCTAGGGGTCCATACTCACACAATATCTAAATCTTGCTGGATGTAGTTTAGCTTAACCAGATGTAGTTGTACCAAGTTCTGAGACTGGTTCTGTAATGCCTATCACACAAACATGATTTAGGATCTGTCCGCATTGAGATTCACATAGTGTACCAGGTGTAGCCCCAGGGACTGTAATTTCTCATCTCCACGCTTCCTTGCTGTGAGTGTTTCTGGTGCGTGCATTTTTATTGCCCCTGTTCTGTGTTGTAATTTATTTAAATAAAAGAAAGCCTTCTGAGAGCATTGCTTACATGTGGTTTTCCTTTTTTTTTTTTTTTTTTTTACTTTTGGATTGACTGGATGGGTATATTTTTATTTAAAAAATGTTCACCCCTGCTAATCAGGGATAGTGGGATGGGGTAGCTGTTCAGTGGGCAGCTGTTCTCCCTCCTGACTGCAGCTTGGGGCTTGAGAGAGGACTATCTGTGCAGCCCCAGTACAGGCCCTCCAAGCATCAACCACAAAATCAGCAGGTCAGGCTGCTCAAGGCAACCCATTCTTACCACAGACGAGGGATGGGGCTTTTCTAGGAGTGCAGGGAGGCCTAGGTCCTCCAATACCAGACTCACTTGTCTTTTTATTGTGGTAGATTTCAGTTTATCATGGTATATTAAACCACCTCTGATTTTTAAATTTTTTGTGTGACTAATTGTTCCAGCAAGATTATTTTTATTGTGGTAGTTTCGCAACATGTATTCTCACAAAGAGGCAAAACCAGCATTTTCCCTGTTCTCCCACAGTTTGTCCACCAGGTGCTGCTTGGGTTCACTCAGAAATCCATGCAATTTCTGCTGCAATGCGGCCACTACATACCAGGTGGACTAGATGCAATTTTTTACAGGTCAGGCATTTCAAGAATCAGGTTAATTAAAAATACTTTTTGATTGGACTGAAAACTTTTACAGTTAGTACATTTATTCCTGTTAGCACCGCCCCGTTAGCACACAACACTGGGGCACTGTGGGGACTGTGGGGGACTACCAAGGGGACCACCAAGGTCCCAGTAGGAGGCAAGAGTCCCACACCGCTCTTTGGTGACAACTCACAGCTTCAGGGCACTGTTGGGGCAAGCACACACCACTGGGGCTCTGGTGGGACTTTGGGGGTGCCCACCCAGGGGACCACCAACCTTTCACCTAGTGCCTTTTTCAAAGCAAAAAAATAAAAAAGTTAGGGGTACACCGATAGAGATTTTGCGGGCTGATACCAATAACTGATATTTAAGGAGGAGTATCAGCCAACACCAATCTGATATCCGATTCAGCTGCCATTAGGTGGTAAGTCCGGTATGGTCGAAGGGGAGGGGGGAAGGAAGGGGTGTGGGGGGCAGATCAATGCCCCCCATGGTGAGGGAGGGGGTAGGAGCAGGCACTGCCCAGCCAGGGGGGAGGGGGCAGGGGATGGAAGCATGGTTCATGGGGTAGGGGCAGCTCCCACCACTGCTTGCACCCTGGAAGGGTTGTGGGGCATGTGCACGGGGTGAGCTGCAGCTGCAGGGTGGAGCTGCAGTCAGCACTGTGCAGGATTTTCTTTGCCGAGGGCTGGGCTATGAGTCGGCTCTGGCGGCACTGGAAGGAGGCTGCAGCCATCCCAGATTTCACCACAGCTCCACTCCCAGCCCCGCACCACAGCCCTCCTCCTGGCCTAGTTGCGGCTGAATGCCCCTCCTCCACCCAAGCACTGGGAAAAGCTGGGGCTGCACCAAGCGGTGGCACAGGGCAGCACAGGGCTGGGAGTGGAGCTGCAGCAAAATTTAATTTGGTAGCAGGCTCCTCCCAGTGCCACCAGAGCCTACTTTGAGCCTGGCGCCTGGCAAGAAGAGCCCCATGCAGTGCTGGCTCCGGCTCCACTCCGCAGCTGCAACCCACCCCACGCCGCATGGATCTGGGGGTACATGCTTCCCTGCCCCCACCCCACAAGCAGCGGTGAGAAGTGCCCCCACCCCACAAGCCGTGCTTCTGTCTTACGCACCCCCACTCTTGCCCTAGCTGGGCATGCCTGCCCCTGCCTCCTCCCTCACCCTGGGGGCATTGACCTGCCCCCCCACGTCTTCCCTCCCGCATCCCCTTCCGACTTACCACCTGAAGGCAGCTCTCCATGCTGCCAGCTCTGTTTTGTGTTGTGCTGTGGCTACGTGCAGCACGGGCATTTATCGGCCAAATTATCGACCCCATCAAGCCAATATCAGATATAGACAATTTTCTTTATATCAGTACCTATCCGATATTGGACCGATGTATCGGCGCTTCTCAGAACTAGACAATCTTTCTCTCTCACTGATTTAGGCAGTTCCATGGGCTCCCTACAATGTTGGCTTTCTCTTCAAGCATCCAAATTTGCTTTGCCCAGCAGGCAATGATTTCTCTCAGTCTCCAAATTAGGGGCTCCACTGGCCACCCCAACAGTTCCCCAAGTGATGGAAGGCTAAGGTAGGCACCCCCACCCCTGGTTCAGGGCACTGTTGGTGGAAACTCACAGCACTGGGGCATTGGAGAATTTTGGGGGGTGCCCACCCAGGGGACTACCAAGGTCCCAGCAGGGGACAAGACCCTCACCCTCCCCCGTCTTTGGTGACAGCTCACTGCTTCAGGGCACTGTTGGGGCAAGCACACACCGCTGGGGCATGGGCAGGACTTTGGGGGTGTCCAGGGGACCACCAAGGACCTAGCAGGGGTCAAGGCCCTCACCTTCCACCACCAGTTCAGGGCACTGTTGGGGAAAGCACACAGCACTGAGGCCCTCAGGGGACTTTGGGGGGTCCCAGCAGGAAACAAGACTCTCCCCTCACCCCACTTCTAGGCACATGGTAATTTATGTAGGGTGTCCTGCCCTGCCTTCCTCAAGGGATAATGGCAGATTATCAGTGACCATTCATTGAAATCCTTTGAGGTGAGAAATGCTATGAGCCAAAGGTACAAAAGGTCCATGGCATACTTCGTGAGAAAGCCCTGAGGTGGATGTCACCCTCAGTAACACCCACACTCATGATGCCAATTAAGGAGTCTCTCCCTGGTTCTCCCACCCAGCCTGAGATTATGTGCTCCCACAGTGCTCCCACATTTACCATCAGGGTCTGTGAACCTGTACCCTCTTTAGCAAGGGGAGTGCAACCCAGGGTCTTCCCTCCTTCCCGTATTCATCCTCCCTATGTTGCTGGCTGGGGCTTCCTTTTCTTGGCACCCGAAACAAGGCTCTTCTCTCCTCCTTGGACCTTGGGGCTCCCCTGGCTACCCCCACAGTCCCCAAGACATGGAATGCACAGCATGGTACACCTATGTGTGCACCCAGCCATGGCAAGCCAGCAAAAATTTCCCAACACTTGAAGTCAGGTCTTTTTTGCCTTTCCCAAGGTCCCCCTAGCATCCAGCCCAGCTTTGTCTGGACAGCATCCACCCCAAGGCAGGTCACCAAACCATTGATAAGCCTGTTCCATGGGTCTTTCTTGTCTCCCCCCTCCCCACCACCTTTGCCCTGGACAGCCATGCATGCCATGCACTGCTCAGGGCTAGCCAAGGGGTGTCACACCCCAGGGGCTTCACACCTTATCTGTCATCCCTGCTTGGGTGCTAGTTTCAGGGTGTCCCCAGTGTTCCCCCAGTCAGTTCCCACATCAGCATAAGAGCTACCCCTGACACTGAGCCCCAAGGAGTCTTATTTTACCCCTTCCCCCAACACCTTTTTCCATGCTGTTGCCACTTCGGAATTTCTTGGGTTTCCCAGTATTTGGTAAAGGACCTACCTTTCCTGCTGTTTTAAAAAAAATGCAATTGATGATAGTATACACCAAAGAAAAGGAGAGAGATTAGTTGTTTACATAAGTAACCTTTAATGATTTATTCAACATAAGTTACATAAAAAGCAAACATTACAGGATTTTCCATGCAAACAATTTTCAACACAGTTACTTCAGCTTATTGAAGACAGCTTATTGAAGACAGTTCAGCTCCATTCAGTGAGTTTATTGCACCCAGGCCAGATTGTGCACTCCATGCCAGGAAAGACTGTTGAGTGCAGACTGCTCAGGGAAAACAGTTTGGTGTATGAGGGCACCAATTTCCAAAAAGCACACAGTATAGAGGTGGTTGCAGGGCAGGTTCAGGGTGGGAAAACAGTGACTGGGAAAAGCCTCATCAAGCTTAACCCCAGGCCCCAAACATGTGAGAACTCCCTACAAATCATAGGGCAGTAAGCCCACATTGTCTCTACATCACTCTCTATGGCAGAGTGCTCAGCAGAGAGGTGATTGCAGTTTCAGGGAGTGGGGCGACTACAGACAAATGAAAAGAGGGAGCAGCTTGGAAAGGCTAATGTAAAGGTTAATACAGTCACACCTACTTCTCTGTTAAAAACAGAACATGTACCATCACTGGAAAGTAACAAAGCCAGTCCCCAAATTTGCCAACCTGAAAGATGAATTTAAAATCAAATGTGTTCCTTGGATTTATGATTTAACTGGAGTTTAATTAGACATAAATCAGTGAGGAAACCCACAAGTCCACCCAGAATGGGTTGCCTTTACTTGACAAAACAACCCACACTGCACAGTGGAGAGGTGATTCCAGGCCAGGGCATATTGGGGGAAAACAGGGCCTGGGAAAAGCTTCATCAGGCTTGGTCTCAAGCCCCAAACATGTGAGAGCTTCCTACAAATCATAGGGGAGTAAGCCCACATTGCCTTCGCATCACTCTCCATTGCAGTATGCAGCAGAGAGGTGATTGCAGTTGCAGGGTGGTGCTGACTCTGTACTATTTGCTACAGACAAAGGAAAAGGAGGAGCAGCTTGGAAAGACATATTCATATTATTAATGCTTTAAGCAAGCCTATTGCTATTAATGAACATTAGAGCACCCAAACAGTGCTATGTTAATAGTGAGAACTCCCTACAAATCTTAGAGAAGAAAGCCAATAAGTGCAACCAGAATGGGTTGCCTTCAATCACTCTCCATCCCAAACTTCACAGAGGAGAGATGAATGCAGGCTGTGGGGAAAAAACAGTGATTGGGAAAAGCCTCAGGAGGCTTGGCACAGAGTCCCAAATATATACAACCCCCCACCCCAATTATGCAATCCCCCCACTCACACCCCAACCCATGAGGACCACATATCTGAAAGTTTCCCCCTAGGAACAGTCAGCCTTATAATATATATTCTTATTAGTAATGCTATCAAAAAGCATATTGTTATTAATGTCAGACTTAATTGTGAGACATATTCATATCATTAATGCTTTAAACAAGCCTGTTGCTATTAATTAACATTAGAGCATGTTGAGATCATACTTTACAACTAAGAGGACCAGAAGCAATCTTCTCATTCATCAGAGCTAAACTGAGATGTGTCACTTGGAAGTGGTTGGATGCATGAAAGCCTTGTTGGCAGGCTTGCAGGAGAAGCTGAGGTGAGGGAATGTGGCCCTTTTCCTAGGACCATCAGGACCAGAACGGTGATCAGCGTGCTAACCAGGACCTGTACATCCTGTCAGTTTTGTGTATTACATCTTTGTACTTCTTGTTTAATCTCTTGAAGCACCCCAGTAACACTTCCCACAGACCAGCAAACTTGTTGGATGATTTCCATGATCAATTCTGTGCATTCATTCAGGCTTTTCACGTCAGTTCTCACATCGGCAGCCCAGTTGGTCCTCCTAATTGTTCTCGGGGGAGGGGTAGCAATCAGAACTGAAACAAGAAAGAGATGTGATTGAACAATAATCATTGTTTGAAAAGTAGAACTTGCACTTCATTCAGCAACATAGCTTTTGCTCCATTGCTGAAGTGGCATGCGAGTGTCTGCATCCCTTGAGGGTATCTAAGACTGGCAACTCAAAAACAGGAGCGAGCGCAACCTCAAATAAAGGAGACTAATAGCACCTGTTATCATGCTCTGCATTTTGAGATATGACCTGACCTGCAGCATTACCTTCCAAAGTAATGAACATAACGATGACAGCTAGGCAACATACCTGGCATGAAGGTGGAGGTCCCAGGTCTCTCCTCCTGGTGCTCGGAGTCCACCCAGGACATGTCATCACGTGCACCACTGCACTCTGAATTCGAGCTGCCAACAGCAGTATCTGTGGCCAGTGTGGTGAGAGGGCTGCTGACACTAGTGGAAGTGCCTGGTGGAGAGGATGCCCTGGTGCATTGATAGTTGGCTACGTGCTTGACTGGTGTGCCCATGAGCTGTGACCTGGCGATGTCCCTGTGGAATTTGGCATGAAAAGACTTCACCGTGACACAGCACTGCTTGCGTGTTTTCTTGTGACTATGGTCTGCCATTCTGCTGGATGCATCACAGTATATGTGCCAGTTTGCTTTCAGGCTCATCATGAATTGGTGAAGCACCTCTGGTTGCACCAGTACACACACGAGTCTCTTAACTTCTTGGATGCTCCATGCAATTCTATCTGCTTGGTCTTCTGACATTCCTCAGCCATCCCTGCTCTGCGAGTGTATCCCCAAGTGAGCCGGGGCATCAATTTATAGAGTTCTGAGCGACCAATCCTTGGAAAGTTTACCCCCAGCAAAGTAGCACATTTTGCAAGAAAAAGTAGCAAAATTTGGTGCCAAATGAAGATGCTGATCAAGGCTAATTTTGGTGCACTACTATATGCTTGCTCTATGCTTGTTTTCTCATTGCAAGGTGGAAAGAAGAATTAGCACCCCAATATGCTGAACGATGAGGAGTGAAGCCCCTGGTTGTGGACCAGTCTTGTCAAGCACGTTGTGCTGGGTGTGTGGTGACAATGGGTGGTAAAGGGTGAGGGCCAATCTGGCCATGGGCAGCTTCACTTCCCTTAGAAGATCTGGCTTGGCAATGATTTGCTGGGAATAGTTTGCTGGCCAGCCTTGGCAGGCTACACCCCTCAGGGTGCCTACATGTGCCATCCATGAGTTGGGGAACTGTTGGGGTGTCCCAGGAAGCCCCTAATTTGACGACCAAAAGAAATTGTTGGCTGCTGGATGAAGTGACTTTGCATACTTGCAGTGATTAACCTGTCCAGAGAAAATTGGGTTGGTTGATAGGGAGATCTCATGGATCAGGGGGACAAAGGTGGGGTGTTGCTTTGGGGAAACATGAAAGGCTGGCTTTGCCAGCCCTCACCTGCAGCTTGGAGGGGACCCCAGGTACCCCTGAATTTTCAGACCATTACAGAATGTGCATCACTGGGCGATGCCCACTCTCAGGCATCCAAGATGCAGAAAAGTGGGGCGCTTCCAGAGGAAAAACCCAGGGAAGGCTGCTTCCCACCAAAACCCTGTGCAGACCTGTAGGAGCAGTGCATGGGGGCAGAAAGTATCCTGGTCTGAGTTGATTGGTGTCAAGGGGAGCTGTAATGCCAATGCAGGAAATACACAGGTGAACCCTGGGGTCAGCCTAAGTCTAGCATACTAGAAAGGGTGAAGAAAGATGTGTGAAAGCCCTGGGGTGCCCCCTCCCTGGAAAGCAATTTATGTTGGTTGGGGGCTTCCAGTAGGAATTGGGTTGAATGGAGAACAAAGGAACTTCTGTTGGTGGAGGATGGGGAGTGTGGGGCACCATTATGGTTGGATTGGTACTTGCATGCCCCAAGGTCAGACATGGATACAGAAAGTCATCTGCTACACAATATAATTTGGGTATTCTTTGGAGAATGAATGGAGTTGGGCTTAAAAGGGAATTTACACTTTTCCTTGTTTGCAAGTAAACAATTCTGTACATTTTGTAAAGTCCTTTGGTGAACTTTATTTCAGTGAAAGTTTCACAACCACTACTAAAATAGTTAAACCAATAGTAAGAGTGTTAATAACAGTTAGGCAGTAAAATTAACCATAAATTGTTGGGTTCCTACCTCCCCCCCACACACACACATTAAAATATCATGTTAAAGAGACATGAAAGATAGAAGACTAATCTGATTTCATAGGCGGAGGTGAGAGCAGATGAGGCAAAATTGCCTCATACCTACACCACCACAGGAAAAGCTTCAGAATCCTATCACCCCTCTTTTGCTATATATGCCCTGGTAATGAAAATGGAGAAAGGTACATGCATTGACTACATAGTAATAAAAGGTAATAAGAGGCTGGAGAACCGTTAAAGTATGAGCGCTGATGACTGCCTGTAGACTGGAAACTTTATTCGGACGTTGCTCAGCTTTGTGTACACTCATACTTTAGGCACAAGAACCTAGTGCCCCACAAGATGCCCCCCTCTTGGCCCCCACCCCAAGGCTGCTCTGTATCCTCCTCCCCTTCATCCATGAAGCATAATGGAGCTCTCCTCTTGTGGATAGAGGAGGCACAACTGTCTTCTGGAACAGAATCCAGAGTGGGTTGGGATAGCCTATTTTCATTGTTGCATTGTTGCCATCATCAAGGTGTCTGAAAAGCTCCTGTCTAAACCTTGCCTCCAGACACCCTGTACGATCAGCATCCTTACAGAAACCCTTAGCAATTTCTAAGAATTCCTTAGTGCTGCTCTCAATAAGATCAAAACTGGTTTCCTCCCACCTCGATAGCCTAGCAAAGATGTCCCTAATATTGTCTGCCAATCAGTCAGTGCGTGTAGATTGGCTTTGGCAAGATTGTGCCAGTAACTCCAGAATGTTTTCCTTCATTCTTCATTGCCTTCTTCTGTAATTACATTGACGATCAGCATTATTAATTGTTGTTGATGATCTAGGAACCACACCTGCAGTACTAGGTATAGCTATTCAAAAGAGAAAAAGAAAGATTTTGTGAAGTGTTAGTCTATTTTAAAATATTTTTAAGAGCCCCCCTCCACAAGAATTACCAACTGGGCCCCCACCCCCACCCAGCAGTTATCAAGGTGCCCCCCGCAAAGTATTCTAAACCATCCCAACATATTCTCTCCCTCCCGGGTTTTGCCTGCTCCCCACTCCCCAGGAAAAACACCTACTAACAGCCACCAAGTGCTTTTAACTCCCCGACCCCCAACAGCAGATTAGGAAGGTGCAGGGCATAACTGACATTTGGTTGATGTGAGCAGTCTCCCCCCACCCACCAGACTAAAAAATGCAAAGTCCAAATCTTTTAGCCTGATGTCTCCTATCATCCTGTGTGCAGATCAGGGGCCCACCTGAACCCCCAAGACAGCTGTGGGTCTGTGTCAGACTCCTCCTGAGGTTGCAGGCCCCCGGATCTGTGCCGGATGAGAGGAAGCTCAGGCTACAGCAGCAGCAATCTTGTCCAGTACTGGGCGCAGCGTACATCCAGCGCCGGTTCCAGGTGGGAGAAGCAGCCTGAGCCTCCTCTCATCTGGGGCACAGATCTGGGGGCTCACACCCCTGGAAGGGCTGCCGTGCTCTGCTGGACTCCTCCCAGGGATGCGAGCCCCCAGATCTGTGCTGGATGAAAGGAGGCTCAGGTGGTGGCAGCAACAATCTTGTCTGGTGCTGTGTGCAGCCTGCTCCCAGCTCCAGTCCCAGGTGGGAGTAGCAGCCTGAGCCTCCTCTCATCCAGCACAGATCCAGGTACTCACACCCCCAGGAAGGCTGTCGGGCTGTGCTGAATTTCTCCCAGGGGTTTGCTTGCCAGATGAAAGGAGGCTGCCGGTGCCAGCAAGTGTCAGGACTTTTGGTTTGAACAGTTTGAGGTGCTGTTTCCCAGAAACCTCTGCTACTTTCTCCTTGAAACTTGGCAGGCTTCATGCCCTTAGAAGGGACTACCATCCCTGCAATTTGCATCCAAATGAGGCAAGAAATAACAAAGTTTTAGGCATTTTCATGATTCCCCATTATAGCCTAAACGAAACGTCAAAACTGGTTGAAACAGCCAGTTTCAATTAAATGAAATGGAACAGTGCTTGAAAATGAAACAAAATGATGAAATGAAACACCATTCCTTTGAAACGGTGAAATGGACATTGAAACGAAATGATGGTGTTTTGCACAGCCCTATATATTATTAATTACAGATAAATTCAAGCTAAGCTATAAAAGCTAACTATTTAAATCATAAATATTTAAGTTTTAATATTCATTTATTTAAGGTTAAATATTTAAGCTTTTGGAGTATTTATAGATTTATAGATTCATAGATGTTTGGGTCAGAAGGGACTTTAGCGGATCGAGTCCAACCCCCTGCCCTGGGCATAAAAGAGTGCTGGGGTCAGATGACTCCAGCCAGGTGCATGTCTAGCCTCCTCTTAAAGACCCCCAAGGTAGGGGAGAGCACTACCTCCCTTGGAAGCCCATTCCAGATTTTGGTAACCCTTACCATAAATAAGTTCTTCCTGATGTCTAACCTAAATCTGGTCTCCATCAGTTTGTGGCCATTGTTCCTAGTTACTCCAAGGGATGCCTTGGTAAACAGAGCATCTCCTATTCCTTGCTGTCCCCCACAATGACTTTGTAGGTGGCCACAAGATCACCTCTCAGCCTTCTCTTGTGGAGGCTGAAGAGATCCAGGGCCCTCAATCTCTCCTTTTAGGATTTTGCCTGCAGGCCCCTAACTATACGAGTAGCCTTCCTCTGAACCTTCTTGAGGTTGTCCACATCCCTCTTGAAGTGTGATGCCCAAAACTGGATGCAGTAATCCCACTGTGGTGTGACCAATTCTGCATAAAGGGGAAGTATCACCTCCTTGGACCCGTTTGTTATGCACCTGCTAATGCATGATAAAGTGCAACTAGCTTTATTGATCACTTCATTACACTAAGTTAAAGCTAAGTAATTAAAGATAAATTAAAACTAAACAGATATATTTTCTGTCTAGAACAGTGCCACCCAAAGCATAAGCATTTGAAGTACATGAATCTATTCTGTAAAAAAAATCATGGCATGTAGTACCGTCCAACGATGCTATGAGGTACATAACCTAACACACATGACTAAATGAACACATATCATCCTCTAGACATCAGGATGCATTTAATTGGATACAGTTGAATCCACATTTAGATAAATCGCTCTCATGTGTATCAAGGTCTCTGGTGCCAGTACAGCCTGTTTCATGGTAGTGTTGTCGGCGACTAAACTGGCACCCCCACCTGGGCTTGCCTGGGTGTGAAGGGTGTGTGGACACCCAGCAGAATTAAAAACTAGACCTGTCAAAGGGCAGAAGAGCTCCCTGTGAACCAATGGCCATCCATACCTGGAAAGGAGATGAGTGCCACCAGGTCACTCTGCTCAAAGAATCACCAATGCTGCAAAGCAACTCAATTCACCTGACTGGAGTGGAAGAGGGTTGTTACAGCATCTAAGGTGCCCCAACCATCCCAGCAGCCTTGGGAGTAGCTGGACTTGATTTGAAACATGCCCAGTTCGTGGGTTTTTTCTGGTTTTGGTATTTGTTATTTTTTCTATCTCCTTGATCTGGGGCAGGGAAACTTGTCAGATTGCAAGGTGACTGTTATGTTGACATCTCACTCATTCACACTTAGCAGTTCCTTCTGATCAAATGGCAGAGGGTGCAAGACTATGGACTCAACTCCCATTGGAACACCAACATTTCTCTGTTTTTATAATGTCATAGGATTTATGCCATTGAATTCCAAGGCAGATCTACTAGGCTGTACCTGCTCGTAGGCTTGTGTAGAAAATATGTTAACACCAGTGTAATTTATACAGATTTTTGTGCAAAGATGCAAATTACAGTGGGGCCTGAAGTGAACAGACATGCAGCCATGCCAAAGTAGCTGTAAGCAGTAGGTGCTGTTACAGTGCCTGGCTCTAAGCAGATAGCAAATAGCTACCCTGAGATAAACTGTAGACGTATACTACTTATACCAGTATAAGTTACACCAGTATGTTTTTATCCCTGATTTTATGCAGGGAAAAGTCTACACTGAATCAGGTAATTTATACTAGTCCAGAGTTATATGCCATTTGTCGTTCTCTTTTGTACACCATTGTAAAGGCTCCTTATGCTGGTGTAAACATACCATGTATCTATGTTTTGAGAGGCTGGTCTGGGCCAGGGATCCACTTCCTCTCTGAACAAGTCAATACAGCCTCCATCAAGCTTTTCTCCATGGGGTTTTGCCTCTGTTACAACTGGGAGTTTAGCCCCACAGGGAGGGGGCATATAAAATGGAATCAAAGTAACCTGGCTGGCTGCAAGTCAAAGGTCAGAGTTGCCTTTACTGATGAAACTGTACCAGTGGTTGGCATCAAGATAGGTCTCTAATATAGAGAAGGGTACAAAGATTATGTCTTAAATATGAGACTCCACCATGATCAGGCAACATCTGCTTTTTGCAAGCTCCCCAGACACCATTCAAACTCAGCTGTATTTCCACCTGGGGTTCTGTTTCAGGAGTTATGGAGGGTGATTACATCCTTGCTCAAGAGACAGGCTGCCTAGCTTTACCTAGAAATACAGCCTTTTAGTACCAAAAATGAGCATGCAGGTATTCAAACAGTTTTCTTCAGGGGGAAAAATAAAGCATTGCAATTCTGCAAAGAACTATTAGCTCTTTACAACAGTATCTTCTTAGCAGTGCAGACATTTCCAGCCCCATGTGTAACACCTGTCTAGTTATACAGAGTCCCGTGGGGCATTCCTCTACTCTACAGTATTCCAGATGGTTGAAATCCTCACTTCTCCACACCCTCATGGCTCCAGAGAGTCTGTCTGGCACCCTGAACTCTACTGCCTCAGGTTCTCAGATTGCCATGCAGTCACACTGCTCAGTTTTGTCTGTCTTTGAGGACAAAAACAGGCCTTTCTGTCCAAGAAACAAAGCAGGAATACACTTCTCAGACTTTTCTGCCATGACAAAATATCAGTTCTTTCACAGCAGCATCTATGGCATTACTTGCAAACCAGCCTGGAGGAAACCCACTAAGCGGTAGGGCTGTGCAAAGCTTTGGATCACGATTCGGATTCGGAGATTATTCGGATGATTCAGAAGCTGGATCTACGAATCTGAATCAAATTGCTGGAAGCTTTAGGCTTTCCGAATTGATTCGGAGCTTCTGAATCAATTCAGAAAAGATTCAGAGATTTGACCATAGGGTATAATGGGGAATCAATGAAATATCTATAACTTTGTTGTCTTTTGGCTGATTCAGATGAAGCTTTCAGGGACGGTAGCCTCTGCTGAGAGCATGATGTGTACCAAGCTTTAAGGTGATAGGTGCAGGGGTTTCTGGGAAATTGCACTTCAAACTGCTGACAAGCAAAACTCATGACATAGGTGACATTGTGTGTGTGTTAAGGTGCAGGGGGTGAAAACTGTAGGTGATATCCCCTGCTGAGGCCACAAAGCTTGCCAAGTTTCAAGAAGATAGGTGCAGGGGCTTGGGGGAAGCTGTACCTCAAGCTGTGGACAAGCAAAACTCATGACATGGGTGACATTCTGTGTGTTAAGGCACAGCAGGGTGAAAGTTGCAGGTCTGCTAGCCCCTGCTGAGGTCACAAAGCCTGCCAGCTGTCAAGGAGATAGGTGTAGGGGCTTCTGGGTTCTGGTGCCCTGCACCTCTAGCTGCTGACAGGCAAAACTCATGACATGGGTGCTTGTGCAACTGTGTCTGTCTTGGGGTACTAGTGCAGGCCTGGCTGCTAAGCTACTGTGCTACCAATCAATAATGATTTACTCAGGGACCAGCTCAATACACAGTAGCTAGCTAGTGTAATGAGTTAATGAGCAAGGATTAACACCTACAAAACCACAGACTAAGGAGAGGAAAGAATCAATACAGAGCCAGGAACTGCTTCTGAACCAAGACAGAGACAGTCAGTTACACAAGCACCCATGTCACGAGTTTTGCCTGTCAGCAGCTAGGGGTGCAGGGCCCCAGAACCCCGCTTGAAGTACAGTTTCCCCCAAGCCTCTGCACCTTTCTCCTTGGAACTTGGCAGGCTTTGCAGCTCAGCAGGGGCTACCACCCCTGCAGTTTTCACCCCCCTGTGCCTTAACACTAGGGATCCTAGTTTTCTCTGATTTAAAAAAATCCCCAGTTTTCGATTAAAAAAAGTAACCCTAAATCCACATTTTTCTGAGAGTTAAATGAAACACCATTCATATATGCATATATATTTAGTGGTGTTTTATTTTAATCATGGAAAAATGTGGATTTGGGGTTACTTTTTTTTTAACCAAAAATTGGGGATTTTTTTTTAAATCACAGAAAATCAGGATCCCTGCTTAACACACTCACATGACATGAGTTTTGCTTTCAAGAATTTGGAGTGTAGTTTCCCATAATCCCCTGCACATATCTCCTTGAACTGTGGCAGACTTTGTGGCCTAAGCAAGAGCTACCATCCCCACTGTTTGCACCCCGCTGTGGCTTAACATACACATGTGACATGAGTTTTGCTTTCAGGATTTGAGGTGCAGTTTCCCAGAAACCCCTGCACCTATCACCTTGAAACTTGGCACACATAATCCTGTAGAGGCAACCATACCTGCAAGTTTCATCCAAATATGCCAAAAGACAACAAAGTTATAGATACGTCATTGCTTCCCCATTATACTCTATGGCCGAATCTCCGAATCGGCTCTGAATCTTCCGAAGCGATTCAGCCGAATCAAATCGGAAAAATGATTCAGATCTCTGAATTGAATCTCTGGCATCCGAATCAGCCAAATCCAAACCCATTAGAATAGTTCCCTATTTCCCCAGGCCTACTGAACAGGGAGCTGTTTCTGGCCAGTTTTGAACAAGAGACCTTTGTGAGGCAAACATGATAGCCTCTACACTACAGAAACCATGGGCACTGACAAGGAACTCATCAGTGGTTAAACTTAAGTCCAGATACTTCTAAAGTCAGTTCTTGGATTATACAAATGGCAAACGCTATGGCTGAGTTGAAGGGGAGATTCCTTTTTGCCTCTCCTGAAGTGGAGGTAATGTCAGAGCCCTTTGCATGGTAATACAATCAGGAGGTCCATTTGTGCTTGTTATGGAGTATGGCTGTTGTAATTCACAGTAGCCAAGGCTGGGATGAAGTGTAGTCCCTGCCACTTCCCTCCTGAAATGAAGCCAGTATCAGAGCCCTTTGCCTGCTGCCAACATTTTATGTGCTGAAAAAGGGGGTGAATCGTGGTACCAGCTTCTGCTGCATAGCCAAGAAGGGGGGCTTCAGGGACTCCAGTACCTCTTGCACTCTCCCTCAATGTGGACTCACCTACTCAAACTGGTTGGCAAGCCAGAAACCACACCCAGGGTCTCAATCATGTTCAGTAGATGTACATGATGTTGAACACTAGCCCACACAAGAAATGAATGAGCTCTCTGGAGAACTGGTAGAAACACAGGACTTAAATTCTACTTCCTCTATGCATTTATTTACTCTGAAATTCTCTTGCATATGACTTCACTTGCTAGCTCCCTTAGTTCATCACAATGTGTTCTTTGGAAATAATAACAAACAACAATGCTATAGACCTACTTTGTTTACCCTGAAAATTGTTTGAATTAAATCACGAGTAAGGTTTTCTACGGTGTCTTCATAAATTTCCCAAACCAGTTAAAAATAGAATCATCTGGATTGGGAGCCATAGGGCACATGAGTGGCCAAGGATTTATTGAAGGCTGGAAGGAAAATTAATGAGTCTTTTTATCAGTGGAAACTGTGAAAAGGTACACTGTCTCTGCAGTCCCTGCACAGGAGGTGCATGGGGAGGAGTCTCTGGTGCATGTGGTTCTTTGTGCAGCCAAGCAATCAGTGTTTTCCTCTATACTTAGCTGTCCTTGGGAATTTCCACAGATGGGGGTCCCTGAAAAGCATGCTGGGATCACTGTAAACTACCCCATTCCCTCCCTTTGAAGCACCAGCAGTATAGAATATCACCATACTCTTCAGTGATGTGGATGACTGGGCATTTGAAAGTTTGTCTGGTCACTTCTCACCATGTTTTCATGGTTCTTAAAATTTCTCAGAAATTCTTAGTACAATTGAACATCTGTTTGCAGAAGGGAGTCAGACTTGGTCCCTGCTACACTTGTCCTATGGACAAGCTGATGTCAGGGATTCGGCAGTGAAACTAGATTAAAAGGGGACGTGGGCCCTTTAAATAGCAAGAGAAAAAAAGGAAGTAAGCAAATTGGCAGAGAGAGGGAAGAAAAAAAGCCTCCAAGCTGCAGAAGAGAAAAGAGTAACCCATAAAAGGACTCAAACAGGATATAAGGACTTATATCCTGGATATAAGGACTTATATCCACCACCTGGGCTGGTGTGAAGGCATCAAGAAGGAAAAAATACAGAAGGGTCTTCCCGAGGAGCAACACAGAGAGAAGCTGGTCAGTGGTCCTCTGATGGTGTGTGCTGAACACCAGAGGGGCACTGTCATCCAGACCTGCAAATGAACGGTAAGAGAAAGAGAAGGTTCAGACAATGGAAAAGTGAGTAAAAAGTAAGACTCCAGCCAAGGGGCAAGACCCACCCTGGGGAGGGAAGATCCAGGTGGGGAGGACCTAGCCAAGAGAGGAGTCAAATCCTAAAACTAAACAGCAAGGTTACCAAAAGGAAGAGTTACACCCATGCTGTGAAGAATAACGGCTTGGCAAAATATCCCTGACAAAAAGAACAGAGGCTGAGCTGGAAAAAGTATAAACCATCTAAGTGCAGCCAGTGACTTTGAGTTCCTTATAACATGTATTGCAAATAAAGGTCTCCAGCAAAAGGGGTAATTGGTTAGTAAGTAATGGCTCTTTGTTTTGAGTTATTATTTTGGGTCACAATAATTTTAATTTAAATAAGACGACAAAAAAGTTGACAATTGGACTGAATGGAGTCCCGGGTTCAGAGGTTAAACAAAGCCTCCATGAGTCTTCACAGAACACTTTGTTAGTTGCCAAGTGCCATTAAGGCCCAGGGTGGAAATCGACACGGTGTGAAGAAAGGTAGACTTCTGTACTTTATGCTACAAACACTAAAGGCCTATTTACAAGGCAGCCTCCCACACTATCCTTCTTCATCTAAGCAGTACATCAAGATGTGGCAGGCTAAAGGGAATCAGGCTGCCCAAACAGGAGACTACCTTACCGTCATTACCCAAAACACCTCAGCATCATGTCCATAAATTATTTGCCACATGTTGTACGCGCAGGGCGTACAGTGTGGAATGAAATCAAGTGGGAATCTTATTAGGGGGTAAGGCACAACACCACATTTATTATAGTCAAAAACAAAAAGACAAAAAATAAAAAGTGGTGTTTCATACACATACACACACACATACTCATTTACATACACACCCAACCATTTAATACAGAGAAAAGCAAAAATACAGACAGTCCTGCTAGTATTAAGATGTTACCAGTCCTTAAGTCACTTGAGTTAGCTTGGTGGCCAGCCAAGTCAACTACAAGGGCAGAGCTGGGTCCGATACTTCCAATGCTCTTACTCTTCTTGCCAGACAGACCCAAAGACTTCTTGTTCTTGTCCATCTTTATAGTGGTTGTTCTCTATATGAGTCTATGGCTCTTGCTGTGTAACGTCCTCCTTGATGATTACATGATCCTCTTTTTCTATTGCAATGTTATAATTGGCAGACTCTTCTGGCTTTGTGGTCTGCAATTTCCCCATCAGATGTCGGCAACTCTTTGGCCATTGGAATAAAACATGATCTTGTATTTTGTAATTCTTAACTGCTGATCTTGGACATTGTTTTAATCTTTGGCTGTTAAATAACAGAATGCTATTTCTATCCTTCTAGTCTGAGGTGCAAGACAGACTGTCTCAACATACGCTTTTCCACACACAGAGATTATTCTTTCATTATCTCTTTTCAAACATCCCAGACATACCACAGACCTTGCATACACACCTCTTCTGTTATATTACATTTAACCTACAAAATCACAAAATAAAATGACAGTTACACTTACGCTAAGCAATGTAAAAGTCAAAATGGAGTCTCAGCTAAGGCTAAGTTACAGTTATTTGAGCAAACTAAAATGGATATTGGTTACAAAATAATAATTGACAAAGCAATAAAGGATATTATTAAAAGTATGAAAAGGCAAATAACTTTAGCTCAACACACACTGATGTGGTTTGCAGAGAAAGGGATGCCTGCTGTTACACATTTGGCTGGTGAAATGGTTGGGAAAAAAAATTTTTACCTGAATTTTTTTTTTACAAAACCTTTTTCTCACGTTGTCATTATTTTTAAATAGTATTTTGGGTTTTCACCATGTACCAATATTTTTTGTACACAAATTCTTCAGTTGCCAAAAATAAACAAAATTCAGTTTAACTTTAACAAAAACATCATATTTAAATATGATTATTTCACCAAAATGTCCATGCAACCATACAGTTGTCTTCCATCCATGTAGTCTCACGTAATACTATTGCACAGTGTCATTTTTTTTCAAAATAAAATCATTTTGTGAGACTGCCATATATGCTTTTATGAAAATGTTTGCAAAGTGTGATTATTACTTTGTTTTAATATTGTCAAAACATTTAATTTTGATAAAGCATTGCATTTCAACTTTATTTAATTTTATTTTGGTTTGAAATTTATTTTATATTACAATATCATAGTTAATACTATACATCCTGTACTTTATAATATATGTTTTCACATTTCTTAACCAAAGATTTCTGAATTCTGATGTTGTAAAACAGTTTGAATTGTTTAAATTAATAATAAGAATAAGAATGCAGAGTTGAGAATTAAATCCTGTAGAGGAATGACTGCTGCTACAGGCTACAGCTAGGAGTTTCATATGTAGATAAAAACTCACTGCTCCATGTTAACAGTGTTACCAAGACAGGCAAAGGCAAGAGGGGGAAATATAGTATATAGCAGAGGTTTTCAACTGTTTTTCCATTTGCAAATTGTAAGTGTGAGTATTTACATGCTTTTGATTAATCATAGACATCTTTTCTGGACCCATTAGACACATTTTGTGGACCCCCAGGGGTCCATGGATCACAGGTTGAAAACCACTGGTATATATTATACAGCAACTCACTCCAGGTCAGTCACAAAGCTAGGAACAGAATCAGATCTGCTTAATTTTAATGCAGTACCTAAATGAGTAGATAAGATTGCTTCCCAGGCAGGGAAACAACTCAAAGTTGTTTAGTGAGCAAATCCTGAAATAAAAAAAAAATGTTTACTTCCCAATTTGGAATATAACCTCTAGAAGCAGATAACTAAGGGCACCCTGAAATTAATAGATAAACATCCATTGGCCTCCATGGACTTTGGATCAAGCCGCAAACAAATAAGGTATAAATGCATGGCAGGAATGACTGATGGCATGGGTAAAAAAAATCAGTTGTCCTCCAACTTCCTAACAAAATCTCAGGCTTTACAAATGCTAATGGTTAAAGTAACTTAGGGCCATATTCTGTTCCACCTGTTGATCAGATACAGTGGATGAAGGCTGCCCGCCCACCTGTTCTGGGCCAACTGCCCACCTCCTCGCCTGCCACACCTTGTTGTTTCTTAATTGGTTCTTATTAAGGTGGGAGGTTGCCCATTCTTGCCCCAATGCCAGGGGGCATTATCTGCAGCTCCGTTCCTCCCCTACACCACAGCCCATGCCTCACAGATGGCATCCAGGTGATATAATTACTCCCGGCCCGAGACCAGAGCAAACTGAGTCCAAAGTTGGGCCCCATGAAAACGCACACTCATACCACCTCCCCTCTCACAGGAGGCCTCTTCCACTCCACCCCTCTCTCACCGGGGCCTCTGACATACTACCTGTTACCAGGCCACATACCACTGCCCTGCTCCTGCTTGTGCCACCCTTCTGTGCCATCAGTTGGCCTTGCCAAGCAGTCCCTTCAGTTCCCACGAGTTCCCCTACTCTGCGTGGTTCAGCCCTGTGCTCAACCCTGGGCTAATTCTGCCCCATGCCTCTCACCGGGCAACTCTACACACACACACACACACTGGACTCCCAACCCTCTGGTTTCCCCCTCACTGGGGCTCCACACCCACCCCCTCATTGGGGCTCCTCATCTCTGCCCCCACACTGGGGCTGCCCCCTTACTGGGGCTATGGGGCTTCCTTCCCCAGTGGGGCTCAGGTGGCTGTAGCCATGCCTGGCCCCTTCTGGGTCTTACACCCTCCCTGGGTTCAGGTGGCTATAGCCATGCCTCGCCCCCTTGTACCCACAGTGATGTGGAGGCTAGGGGTTAAGGTGCCCAACTCACTTTTCACTGTGGTGGTAACTGGCCTGGTATTTCCTGGGGGCTCCCATGCCACTGGAAGTTCAACCAGGCCACCCATTCCCAGCAGGGTGCAGTTTTAGGTCATGCCCAGGACCAGGAGCCTCCAAGCCATCCCCTTAAGCTCCTGCCCTTACCTCCAAGATTCATAGATTCATAGATGTTAGGGTCGGAAGGGACCTCAACAGATCATCGAGTCCGACCCCCTGCATAGGCAGGAAAGATTGCTGGGTTTAGATGACCCCAGCTAGATGCCTATCTAACCTCCTCTTGAAGACCCCCAGGGTAGGGGAGAGCACCACCTCCCTTGGGAGCCCATTCCAGACTTTGGCCACTCTAACTGTGAAGAAG
>NW_005842919.1:451781-456795 GCF_000455745.1 Alligator sinensis
CTCCGGCACCTGGCCCATGCGCCATGAGTGTACAAACATGTTGCATGCAGCCTTGCAGCCAGGCAATGTTTCTGCCTAGCCTGCTAGCTGCGAACTGGTCTGTTTATATAGGTGGCCAGAGATCTAAAAATGACCACCGCAATCGAGCACCTGCTGCCTGCTTGGCTCACCTCTTAGAGTAGCAGGCACCAACAGTGCCCTGCCACATTCCGCATTATAGTCTATGGCCAAATCTCCATATCTCTCCGAGTCAGCGGCAAATCTTCCAAAGCCAATTCAACTGAATTGTTTCAGGACAGTGATCTGAATCTGTGAATCAAATCACTGTCCTCTGAACTGGCTGAATCCAAATTGAATACTTCCCTATTCACACAGGCCTTGCTAGGACCTTGTCACACAGTAATTCTGGGCAGCTCCTGGAGCTCTTAACACCTAGATTGTCTGTGCATTAACACCTGAAACTGGTTCTAAGTGCTTATTATTAGAGCTGTCAAATGATTAAAAAGTTAATCATGATTAGTTGCATGATTAAAAAAATAGTCGCAATTAATCATGATTTTAATCACACAGCTGAAAACTCAAAATTGTGTGCAGATAAACTCAAAATTATGCAAAATTATGCAGGTGTTTTGTAAGGTTGAGGGGGGTGTGTGGGGGGACTTGTGAGTGTGTGTATGTGGGGGGGTTTAGTCTGAGGGGGGTCTCCGCATATCCTGGCAGGATGTAGGGGACTGTGGCTTGGGCTAGTGAGGGGCAGGGGCAGGGCACAGGCATGTGACTGCCCTCCCTACAATCATATTACTCCCCACACAGGTGTCCTCCTTTTTGAAACTGGAAATATGGTAACCCTACAGGAATGAAGCCCAATAGTGTGTAGAGGAGAGCCCTGCATGAGGGAGAAAGTGGGGCAGGGGCTGGGGTGAATTGGACTCTGGGGCTGGGGCAGGGAGTGGAACTCTGGGGCAAGAGCGACTCATCCAAAGGTGCGGGGGAGGGCGGGGTGGCTCCCTGCCACAGTGTGCACCCCTGGGTGAGGCAATGGGGGGGCATGTGCCCCCCAGATTTATGTGTGAGGTAGAGGCAGGCTGCCCTTTGCAGGCTGGGACTGCACCCTGATGCCTTTGCCGCAGGAGCCAAGCGCTGGCAGCACTGTGCCCCCTGCCCACCCAGCAGTGGGATGCACAATATGGCATTGTGTGTCTCCTGGGGAAAAGGCAGCATGGCGCATAGCCACACCTGCAGCAGGCAGTCCTCCTCTGCCCTGTGCACAAACCCAAAGGGAACATTCCCCACTATGCCTTCCCCAGGAGTGCACACAGCAGCAGTGAGTTTCCTCCCTTCCCCACACCCCTGGATGAGACACCTGCAGCTCCGTTATGCTCCCCACCTCAGCGGTGGGGTCCCATTCACCACAGCCCCTCCACCTGCCCCTACCCCTACCTCACTTCCTCCCTCACCATAGGGCCTCAATCTGCCCCGCCCCTTCCCCTTCCCTCTCCACCTGTCCCCTCCCCTCCCGTTCCACAGACTTACCTGCTGGGCACTGCTCTACACACTGCCAGGCTGCTTTCTGGGCCACGTGCTTGCTGCAGCTATGTGTCTGCATCCCAATCCAGCACTGACATATCAGTGCACCTCTAGTGTGTGTGTGTGTGTGTGTGTGTGTGTGTGTGTGTGTGTGTGTGTGTGCATGCTCCCCCTTTCCTTCCTGCTACCGCAACCTGGAGTCTGTACCTGGACTGCCCTGCAGCTTCTCTGCACTGCAATCACTGCCCCACTGGGGCATGATTAATGCATTAAAAAATGTTTTAATAGTTCTTGCGTTAATCATGCATGTTAATGTTGATTAATTGACAGCCCTACTCATTATGCAGCTCAAAGTGACACCATTCCAAGATAAGATTGTCTCTGATCTGTGCTACTTGGCTTGGGTTACACTAAGGTGAAGCCACTCTAGGCTACACCTTAGTGTAAACACCCCACCTGCCCCCTTCCCCCTGTAACCCTGATCCAGTCCGCTGCCCCCCCCCACAGCACCCCAGATATTCACTGTCCGTCACCCCACACCCTGCTTACATATGCCTGTCTGTACTGTATGTCCCAGGGAGCAGGCAGGGAAGGGTTTACTTACCCAGTCACTGCTGCTGCTTCTGCTGCTCTCTGGACCAGAAGAGCAGCATCCCAGCAACAGCAGCAGCTGGGCAAGCAAGTTAATTATTCCTTGTCTGCTCCCCTGGGACAGAGTACAGGCTGCCAAAATTAAGTAATGCCCCAGGGACAGGGGGCAAGGAGGCAGTGGGCAGGGGAGAATCTTGAGGAGCAGGGGAGAGCCCCAGGAGTGTGGGGGAACCAGGTGAGGCCTGAAGAGTAGGGGGCAGGAGGGAATCTTGGAATGGGGGATAGGGTTGTTTTTTTTTACCTTTCAGCCCTCCAGTACCCTCCTGACCTGTACTGTGAATGCTCCAAACTTGAGCTAGCATTAACATTGATTAACATTTGTGTGGCTCACAGTGTAAGTTGTAACAAGGCCCTAAGATGAGAATGTGTTATAAAACTAGATGCATTAATGGATTTTTCAGGAGTTAAATAGGATGCAATGGAAATGCATCTGGGCATCTAAGTTGACTTTCACATCCATTGTGAAGTATCTTTTCTTCATCTGCCTACTCCATCACTGAGGCCTTTTATTTGTATGTTGAATCACTGTTAGTCTAGAAACTTTGCTTTCAACTTTATGGATATGGATGACCCTACCAGAAGTACAAAACTTGAGACGGCATTACGCTCAAGGTCATCAGTATCACACAAGCCTCTCCACCATGGCAAGGTTGCAATCCACCCCAGTCAATACTACTCTGGTGAAAAAAGTTTCCAGTGCAGACTCTGCTTGTATTCCATTCATAGAATAAAGTCATAGAAAAGAAGGACTGAAAGAGACCTCAGGAAGTCACCTAGTTCAACACCTGCTCAAAGTAGGACCCCTATTTAAACCATATTAGACACGTCTTTTTCTAACTTTAAAAAAAAGCTTGCGAACATCCCTCTTATACAACTACCAGGCTCAGTGCTCAAAACATCAAAAACACCCTGCCTTGTCATAGGTAAAGTAGGGAGATAAGGGCACTGACAATATCCTATCACTTCAATGGCAGAATTTTTTACTGGACTTTATAACTAGATTGTGTTACAACCCTGGTTAATTTTGCAGGTTTGGGACTAACATGTATCATTCTTATTTTGACATGCATACGACTCAGAGATCTATATTCAGAACTAATTTTGAGGACTTCATTTCCCTGTATCTAAAAAGAGCATAAGCTTTGAGCCAAAATTATTTTCCACTGGAGACTCAGTATCATAAATGTGTATTGTTTGAATTCTTAGAATGCATAATGCTTTTCAGGCTTCAAGCAGCTGTTAGGCAAATAAAGTATTACTGCTACTAATCAAGTTGTTCATGCTAAAATGAGAATAAAATTGCCAGTGATAACTGGTGCTTGGATGTAAAGCAATTTTTAGGCCCAAGCCTACCCCCTTTATTTAAAAATAAGTGCCACTGATATGCACGGTGGTTTGTCTTAATAAGGCAACAGTATTAGCTAAGGGCTAGGTTGTGCAATTCAGTCTAAACAGGGAGTGATCAGGTACAACAAAAGGCAATAATTAGCTACTAGTGTATTGCAGTGATTAATTATTACCCTTTCTATACAACCTCTGCTGTGTTGTCCATCATATTAACATAGGTGGAGTAAAACCATTAGCTACCCCACTCAGCTCTCTGGAAAAGGATCAGCAAAAGCATCACATCTATTGGTAAAAAGCCAGGGATAGCTAGGCAGGGATAAAAGTACGTCTTCCCAGACTGAGAAACAATTAATCCCCACATGAATGTAGGTCTGAGCCTTGAGCACTAAAGCAAAGCAAATCTTACGGCCAGGAAAAGATTCTTGTCATTAGGCTTAGGAAACCTTTTCAATCAGTCATGGGTGACTTCAGAGGACTTCAGCTTTCATAATGCCATAATTATGAGTTCAGAGTACAGGATGGAAAACACAATATCCTTGGATTTCTATTTTTAGAACTTTTCTTTACTTGGATTTCTATTTTTAGAACTTTTCTTTAAAAGGTCCTATGACTGTCGGCTCTAATTTGAATCTCTGATCTACTCAGAATGCACATTCTCATCAAATGAAATAGTACATCTTTGACCAAGTGGTCAAATGAATTTGGTGATACTTTTCAGAAAGGTATTTTAAGCAGCCAGGGCCAAATCCTATTCCACCTGGACTTAGGTGCCTAAGTGGGCACATCTATATGAGACATTTACTGCAGAGCTGGCTAATTAGCTCCATAGTAAAACATGATTGTCTACATGTGCAACCCTACTAGGAAACAGTAGACTAATAAATTAGGTCACAGTAAACTACTTGTGTTTATATGGATTACCTGCTGCAGGGTTGTCTAGCAAAACACAAACCTCCTAAGCAGTCCCCACACATACAGGCTCCCCACACACACAGTCCCCCCACAATCCACCCACAGAACCCCACGCCCCCCGCATCTGCTAAACACACCCACCCACATCCCCCCACACCCCTTACCACCCCTCTTCTTCAAACCCCACATCTCCCCATCACACACCCAGCATGCCCAGCTGCCAGGCAGGATGAAACCTGCTGGCAGGAGCTGTGGCTGCAGAGACAGCTGTCCCCACATCCTAGTTAGTGAAGAGATCATGGGGAGTTGTAATTTTTCTATGATAAGAAAACCAAAAGCAAACATCAAAAACATATAGATATTTAAACTTTATTTTATTATGATGATAGAAACACTGGTAGGCTTCCAAATTACTTTAAAATTATAAATATATCAATAAAACATTGCCCAACTGATCAATCTCTCTCTCTCTCATGGTCTTTTGTTTTAATTGTGGAAGAACATGGATTTTGGGGTATTTTAAAGAGTGACTGGGGGATTTTATCAGAGAATTTGCAGTTTTTAAACATCTAGATTC
>NW_005842919.1:456891-473167 GCF_000455745.1 Alligator sinensis
CTGGCCACTTGGGGCCAGGAAGACATGCTTTGACAGTATCATCCAATTGCCATGGGCTCTAAGGCCCACCTGGCTAACTAGTAGTCCCTACTGTATGGGGCCAATGGATAAATGACAAAACAAAATCCTGGGGACAGCAAAGACAAAAAACAGGACAGGAGTGATACGAGGGTCAATGAGTCAAAATATAAAAATGAGTGCTCCTGAGGGGGACACTGAGCAGAGCCTCCCGAGGCATGCCCACCAGTCCTCACAGGCATCCAAAGAGCCGGTGGATGCTGCACAGTGGTGCTGTGCTCAGAAGCGTGTGAGGACCAGTGAGAGGAAAGCAGCCTCACAGTCCCCAGACACCTTATAGTTTCATAGATGTTAGGGTCAGAAGGGACCTCAGTAGGTCATTGAGTCTGACCCCCTGCACTGGGCAGGAAAGAGCTCTGGGGTCAGACAACCCCAGCTAGGTCCTTGTCCATTCTCCTCTTGAAGACCCCCAAGGTAGGGGAGAGTACCACCTCCCTTGGAAGTCCATTCCAGATTCTGGCAACCCTTACTGTGAAGAAGTTCTTTCTAATGTTCAACCTAAATCTGCTCTCCATCAATTTGTGGTGATTATTTCTAGTTACTCCAGGGGGTGACCTAGTACATAGAGCCTCTCCTATTCCCTGATGCCCTCCCCTGATGAATTTATAGGCAGCCAGAAGATCACCTCTCAGCCTTCTCTTGCAAAGGCTGAAGAGATCTAAGTCCCTCAGTCTCTCCGCATAGGGCCTTGCCTGCAGGCCTCTAACCATATGAGTGGCCCTTCTCTGAACCCTCTCAGGATTCTCCGCATCCCTCTTGAAGTGTGGCACCCAAAACTGGATGCAGTACTCCAACTGTGGTCTGATCAGTGCCACAAAGAAGGGAAGCATCACCTCCCTGAACCTATTCATCATGCATCTGATAATGCATGATAAAGTGTGGTTAGCATTCTTGATCACTTTGTCACATTGACAACTCATGCTCATCTTGGAGTCAACTATGACTCCAAGATCCCTTTCTGCTGCTGAGAAGGTCATCCGCCAGCCTGTAAGTGTGTTGGTGATGCTTTTTGCCCAGAAGCAGCACTTTTCACTTGTCTTTGTTGAACTGCATCCTATTTCATTCTGCCAATTTTTCCAACCTGTCCAGATCCACCTGGATCAATTCCCTACCCTCTGGTGTGTTAACTTTGGCCCATAATTTGGTACCATCTGCACCTTGTCCAAGTCACTGATGAAGACATTGAATAGCACCGGTCCAAGGACCGAGACTTGCAGGACTCCGCTGCCCACATCTTTCTAGGTCGATATCGGCCCATCCACCACCACTCTCTGGGTGCGACCCATAAGCCAATTTTCCACCCACCTGACCATGTAATCATCTATAGCCTGTCAGTTTATTTATGAGAACAGAATGAGATACCGTATCAAAGGCCTTCTTAAAGTCTAAGTAGAAGACATCTACCTCAACTCCTGCATCTAAGCATTTTGTGACTAGGCCATAAAAAGAAACAAGGTTAGTCAGGCAGGATCTACCTGCAATGAACCCGTGCTGATTTCCTTTCAGCGTTATTTCCCCTGCTGGACTCCCACAAATGTGATCCTTAATGATTTTTTCCAGAGTTTTCCAAAGGATAGAGGTGAGACTAACTGCCCTATCGGTTCCCGGTTCCTCCATCCTCCTCTTATTGAAAATAGGGATCACATTGGTCCTTTTCCAGTCCTCTGGGACCAGACTGGAGCACCATGAGTGCTTGAACAACTGTGCCAGTGGCTCTGCTATGACACTGGCCAATTCCTTCAGCACCCTTGAATGAAGTTCATCCAGGCCTGGCTGATTTGAACACATCTAGTCCCTCCATTTGCCCCATCACTAAGTCTGTGCTAACAGTTGGTGGGCTGGTGTCCCTCCTGTGTCTATGATCCAACTGGGAGATTTGTCTTGGTCTGTGTCTAGGAATACAAATGCAAAGAACTCATTGAAGAGCTCAGATTTGTCCCCCCTCTCTGTCACCAACTGCCCTAGTTTATCCTGTAGAGATCCTATACTACCCGGAGCCTTTCTTTTGTTCCCTACATACCTGAAGAAGGACTTTTCGTTGTCCTTAATTTTTGTCAACCCCCCCCCCCCCCAAGTCCCCCCCCCCCCCCCCCCTAAGTTCTAATCTTACTTTGGCCTTCCTAACTGATTCCCTACAAGCATGAGCTCGGGAGGTATACTCCTCCTTGGTAGCTACTCCCTGTTTCCACAGCCTGTATACCTTTCTTTGCCCTTAGGCTTTCCTGGACTTCCCTGTTCAGCCAAGAGGGTTTCTTGTCCCCTTTGCCCCCTTTTATGTGCAATGGGGTTGTTTCCTTCTGCACCTGTAGGATCTCTCCCTCGAAGAACGACCACCCTTCCTGGACTCCCATTTCACCAATGCTCTTCAGTTTTAACACCTCACTAACTAATCCCCTGAGCACACTGAAGTTAGCCTTTCTGAAGTCTAGCACTTCAGCCCTGGTGATTAGTTTACCCACCCTCCTGGCCAAAGTCTCCTTCCTGGTCACATACAGGGCCCACTTAGCCAGGGCAGAAGGGGGTTGACCAGGAGGTCCTGGGACTTGGTGGGGCCACTGATGGGGTGTCCAAAAATAAAAAGTTCATCCAGAACCTCAGGAAAAGGTTCTGGAAGTGCAGGTGGAGGGGATGCAGCCTGGCACATGTGAGGGTCATATGTACCAGGGTCTCCCTCTGCCCACAGAAGAGGCAGGAGACCAGGGGGGGCAGTGGAGCTCACCACATACACACCCATCCCCAGAAGCTCCTGTCTATTTGTAATACTTATACCATGGGCCCTAAGGCACACCTGACTAATTAGTAACCCCGTGTGGGGCTAATGAATGAGTGGTACTACTAAATTCTTGGGACAACTAATGAAAAAAGAGGATAGGAGTGTCGTGTGCATTAAAGGGTCAAAACGTGAAAATAAGTGCACCTGAGGGGGACACTGAGCAGAGTCCCCTGGGCTGCACCCACCAATCCTTAAAGGCATCCCAGGAGTCAGTGGATGCCACCCAGTGGTACTCTGCCTGGAAATGTTCATGGACAAATGACAGGAGTCTCTTCCTCCTCAATAAGGTAGACGAGTGGCCACCTTTATCCCCAGGTGAGACCCCCACCTGCCAGCCTTGATGGAGCATTGACACCTGCAGTGGTGCAGCCAGAGGCCAGGGTGCTGTGAGCCTGTCTCTGGGATCCACCCTGTAGGTGGTTCCACCCAACTGTCCCCGACCCAGAGAGGGCACACAGCACAATGTAAATAGTTTGCACATGGAAGTGGGTGCTTTATTGGTGGTGGGTAGTGGGGTTGATGGTGGGGTCTGTAGTTAGGGAGCGAGGTTGGGAGGGAGTCTGTGTTTGAGGAGGGAGGGAGGAATGGGGTCTGTGTTTGTGGAGGGAAATAAAGACTTTTGCTGAAAACTGTCCATAGTGAGTGTGATGTTGGGGCTCCTCCATGGCCCTGGGGTCAATGGGCAGCTGTCCAGATGCCCTACAGTGAGGGGTGCAGGAAGAAGTGGTCTGCCAGCACCTGTCACAGACAGTGCCCCGGCCCCCACTGCTGGGTGTGTGGTTCCCCCAGGGCCTCAGTATGGGGAGCAATTGCTTTTGCTGTCACTGCATGGGACATGGTATAGGGGCAGTACAGAGCAGTGTATTACACCCTTGGCATTGGGCAGTAAATGGGAAGCTTCCCACCTATAAATAACTTCCAAAGTTACATCAAAGGCATGGCAGGAAAAGCAGATGGATGGACTGCCCTAGACAGGTGGATGGGCCAATGTATGGAGTGGCCACGAGATGGCCCCTTGTCCCAATGCACTATACCAAGGAACTGTGCACTTCCTGGTCCTAGATTGGGAATCATGTGTGTACAGGTGCCCAGGGACAATGGTAAAGTGCCCAGGTGGGTCCTGCCATGGGCAACCACTGGTGAAGCCCCCCGTCACGGGGGCAGGCAGCCTGCTTAGTGCTTGGCACTGGCAGCCTGCCATCCCAATCCCCTACCTAGGTTGCACCAGGGTGGGCTCCTGGTAGTAGCTGCCATGGCTGCTCTAGAACATCTTCCCCCCTTCTCCTACTGCAGGCTGGGAAGTTTGCTCCCCCGGCAAGCCCTTGCTTCCCTGCAATGTGTGTCACTGCCTGGAAGGATATCTGTGCGTGGTCTATGAGTGCTTGAGCCCCATGGCTGAGGAGGAGATCACCACTTCCATCAATGAGTTTCTCTGGATGTGACAGGCCCCTGGATGCCTAGCTGGAAGGGTGCTGGCTGCTCAGTAAAATTCTGCACTGTCTCCCACCTCTCTGCATGCTGTGGCAGGGAATTCTGGGGAGCAGCAGGGAAGTAAGCCAGGTGGGGGGTGGGGCAGGGGCAGGGAGGAGAGTAGAGGGGAGGACTGACTCCTATGTGGGGCCCCTGGCTCCAGGTGTGCAGCTCAGGGGTAGGTGTGGGGGCCTGGGTGATGGCAATGAGGTGCAGCTCCCATTGGTGTCCTGGGGTGCAAGGGCATGATGCCTGACTTCCCAGGCAGTTGCCCCCTCTGGGGAGGAGCTGAACCTTGTCACACTGGCTGGTGCCATCCCTGGCATGTCCTCCTGAGTGGGGTCGTGCACCTGGAGCTGCAGTGTGGCAGTTGTTGGCCCCGGGCTCCTGGAGCTGCTGGACAAGGCCAGGGGCATGGAGCCCACCAGGACCTGTGCCTGGTGCCCTAAGAGGCCCTCCTCAACAGACAAGTCATTGCTGCCAGGTTATGGTGGAGTCTCTGGCAGGCTGCCAATGCTGGAGAACATGGTGTGGCTGCATCTGCGTAAAGGGCATGGTCCTGCAGGCAGCCCCCAACTGGCGGTTGTGGTTAGTGACATGCACCCACTGTGCCCACAGGGCCTGGACCTTTATGTGGCACTGCCAGGCTGACCACTGGTGCCCATGCTCCTGCATGCACCCAGCCAGGGCCTCATAGTTGTGGGTGTTGGAGCACCCAACCGGGGCAAACTGGCTCTGCATCTCAGCATGGCCCCACAGTACAATCAGATCCACAGTCTCTCCCTGGAACAAATGGGGCCCCGGGACAGTGAGAGTGGTGTTGGGGAGGATGCCATCATAGCTCCTTTGGCCCTCAGGGGTTCCACCAGAGACTCCAGGTACTGCTGGGCCTTGGCACATGCCTGCAGCAGAGGGGCACAGTGCATGGGAGGCATCCAGGTGGTGGGGATGGCCCTGGAGGCCACTGCTGGTTTCTATGAGGTTGCTGCAGCTGGCCCAGAGCCACTGCTGTTAGAGGCAGGCAGCAGGTAGTTAAGGCCACAGGGTTACACTGGTGGTTTAAAGGCCAGACTGGTGCAGGCAAATAACTTTCCCAGCCCCCAGGGCTGGAGAAACTCCAAGACCTATGCCTCTGAGGCAAGCCTGAGGGTGGTCCCCTGGTGGTGGGGCTGACTGGGAGCAAATTTGTTCTCAGTCGGCATCTACACATGTGCTACTATGTAGTACCTACTGCACAGTTAATTCACTACCTTCATTTACCGGTGGTAAACTAACCACACAGGAAACTAATTTACTGTGCAGTAACTGCCTGTATTTGTAGATGTTAGTCTACTGCACAATAAAGCATCTCGTTAGACATGCCCAGAAAGTATCATGTTCCTGATGCACAATGGTATCCCTATATTCAATTCAATTCATTAAGGATTCTGGCTAAATGACATGTTAAAAGAAGATACAGGCATGTTCCATCAATAGCAAGTTCTACTGGGTTGAATGAGGGGCAATGGGGGCAAATGATTATGATAAGCTCCTAGTCAAAGACCACAGGGAGGCAATAATTGTATGATGGCTATTTTGTACCTTGAACAAAGGCAGATGTAGGCCTGTTTAGGCCTGCTCACCCCATATGGGGACAGGGCTGGAAAAGATGTCCTAAACACAGTCTGTCTCATTTTACCAGATTGAAAACTATATACAGTGGTATCACTCTATCTGCAGTCCAAATCAAGTAATAAAGTTTGCAACCTGGAATGTCCACACTCTCAGGACAACCTTAACAGTGACTAACAGGAGCAAAGGATAGCATTCAGAGCCAGAGAACTTGCATGGTTTGATATTCACATTGCTGCACTTAGTGATACCAGATATAGAGGAGAGGAGTAGCTCACAGAGCATGGTAGTGGCCACACCTTTTTTTGGAAAGGAAAAGCCAAAAAAGACAGACATCCACAGTGTTGGCTTTACTATCAAGATCAAGGTTGTTAGATACTGCAATGTTAAGTTAGCATCAGTGGGCATCTCATAACCTTCATCTTCAAGTGACCAACAGACAACATGCAATAGCCATCAGTGATTAAGCCCCACTCTTTGATGCAGATGATGAAACAAAAAGAATTCTATTTTAAACTCAACCAGGTCCTGTCCTATGTCCCCAAAAAAGATAAGATAATTCTTTTGGGTGATTTCAGTGCTAAAGTGGGCAGAGACTTGGAGTTATGGAAAGGAATGCTCAGAAAGGAAGGGGTGAGGGAAGTCAATTCAAATTGCATTTTTCTCCTAAGCAAGTGTTTGGAAAGTGATCTTGTCATCACAAACCCTAATTCACCAGAGCAACAAATGGACATCGTAGATACACCCCTGTGGAAAACAGTGACACCTGATTGGCCGCGTCACAGTGCATGCACAGGACCATCACAAAGTCCATATTATCAGAGCTCTGACTAATTCAGAGAACTGCAGAATGGATCATTGCTTGATATGTTCTGTTATGTCTATTCGTATTGCCCCAAAGTAATGTAAACAAAAGAAATAGGCAAGGCAGAGGTTCACTATCTAGTGCTTGAAAGACCATGCTGTCACAACCCAGTGATTTTGGTGCCTCGGCACGATGGAATTTTCTTGCCACATGAGAGCCTCTTGCACAGCGAGCGTTTTTGCTGCACAGAAGAACCTCGGTGCAAGAGAGTTCCCGCCAATTTGCAGGGTGCATTTCTTCTTTGCAGCACAGAAATGCTCGGTGCAAAGAGTTCCTGCTATTCGAATGCAAATTTGTGTCCCGCTATTGGCTAGTTCTAAATTATTCCTACGTGGCGGCTAGTAATTGGCTTGCTAGCCGTTTAAAATTTCGTGCGACTTCCGCCCAAGTCGAAGAACTTTGAGGACGCTGCAGAGTGCCTCTAAAGAGATCTGACTTGCGGCTAGCTGATCGATAGACTGATCACCTATCGATCCTTCTTCCCGTCGCCGAGCGCAATCCCAGACGTACCCTTTTCCCGCCGGCTTAAATTGCGGGCGGATTAACTGTCTTGGGCCTCGCCAGCTGGAACAACTCACATAGTTGTTCAGATGACCGGACCATCTGCGTCGCAACTACAAGCGGCGTAAGTAAAAGTTTTTGCAACCATTAAACCTTGTCTGCCTCTCCATTCACCAGCCTGCCCTAACGAACGAGCAATTTCTAAATCACCTCGAGTCGGCTCTGGCCATCCGAGACACATGCTAAAAGCGATCAATTCTAGCAGAACCTCAGTGAGAACCCTCTAACTGCCCTGATGATCTTGACACCATTGATCACTGGAAGAGCCTCAAGAAAGACATCATAAGATGCTAGCTGAAGGATCTCCCTCTGCTGAGAAGAGAAGCAATACAGGAGAGTGGAGGAAGTGTGAATAGATCCAGGAAGGCCCTCCCTGAGAGAAGCCAGAAGAACTGAGTAGAACACCTTGGAAGAATTTAAAGAAAGGCACCCCAGCTGTGCTTGATTGTGTTTGGATTTTGCTTCATGTTGCTGTTTAAGCTGTGAGGTATGGGAGTGGCTTAAGGGGAGGAAAAGAGGCCACTGAAGATTCCCCACCGAGGGGCTTAGATCAATGGTACTCAAACTTGTTCTCAGTGGGATTGATGGGCAGTGCCTAGCTCCTCCATGGGCTGGATCTGGCTGGTGGTCCTAATCCAGTGGTATGGAGGGCCCCATCTGGCCATACAGAGGAGACATGGGGCAGCTTGGCCCAAACCTACCCATGTGGAGGTGGTAAGGAGCATGACCCAACCCTGATGCAGCTGTATGGTGGGACAGGGCATGGCCCAGTCCCTTGGGAGGAAGTAGGCATGACCCAGGCCCAGCTTGGCTGGGTGGAGGGAAGGGGGTGTAGCTCAGCCTCATGGATGGGGTGAGATGGGAAGGGGCATAGCCCAGTCTGAAGGGGAAAAAGGGGTGTGGCCTGGACCCAGCCCAGCCACATGGAGGGAAGGGGTCATGGCCTGGCCCCAGTCTGGCCACATTGGGGAAGGAGACATGGCCCGGCATGCGGGGCTCAGGATTTTGGCAGCAGTGACGGGTGGCAATATTAATTGCCACTGCTCCCTTACTGCCGAAGTTCCTGACCCATGGGAGTCCTACAGGCCAGATGCCAAGGCTCTATGGGCTGCATTTGATCTGCAGGCTGGTGGCTGAGTGACATATAGATTATTGTTGACTTGGCAGGCTGCCAGAAGCCTAGTGAACCAGTAGGGGGCTATCAAAGCCAAGAGATGGTATGGGGCAGGGCATCCAGGATCACATTCTGGTTCTCTGGAGGCAAACTCCCAAAGTTAATAATAACAATAAAGGTGTGGCAGGTGAGAACAGGGTATACCTAGAGAGAGACCAAAGTGGAAGGGGTTGGATTAGAATGGCCCCAAGGAGGTGTCACTCCTGCTGATAGCAGCAGATCCTGTTACATAGATGAAAAACAACAAAGCATGTGATCCTCATGGAATATCTGCTGAAATTTATAATGAAGGTGAAAAAAAGTTCTCTCACCTACTACATACACATAATTATTATGAATATATGGAAACATGAGCAGATTTTCAGTAACTTGAGAGATGTCAGGATCATTGCTATATTCAAGAAATAAGACAGATTGGATTTCAGCAATCATTATGATATTGTACTCCTGACCGTAGCTGGGAAGATCCCAATCCATCTTCTTTTCAATAGAGTTGCTTTCCTTGTGAGGAAAATCTGAATCCCAATGCAGTTTCAGACCACTCAGAGGTACATAGACAGCTGCAGGAGAAATTCCATAAGCAACACTAAGATCTTTACATGGCTTTAATTGACATAAGTAAAGCCTTTGGGTCAATCAAAAAAGAGGCCATATGGAAGATCCTGATGATATTTGGATGCCTGTCAAAATTTGTTACTATTATCAGACTTCTTCACAACAATATGACAGCAACTGTCTTAGACAATGGCTTGAGAATGGACTGCTTCACTATTGGAACTGGAGTCAAGCAAAGGTGTGTGATATACACTCACTTTTTTCCATGTATATCACAGCTATTCCACATCTTATTGATAATAGACTTTCACTTGTAGTCAGCATCCAGTACTGTGTTGATGGGAAGCTCTTTAAGATCAACTAATTTTGTTCCAAACCCAAGAAAACCAACACTTCCATTACCGATCTTCAATACAGTGATGACTGTGTCATTTGTGCCTACTCAAGTGAATAGCTTCACATCACTTTTGACTACTTCGGTGTAAAATGCTTGGACTCTCTGTCAACTTCATGAAAACCAAGATCCTTTACCAACCCAGCCCAAACCAACCAGCTCCTCCTTCACATATTGCAAATGGAGGAGAATCTTTGCAGAATGTTGAGCATTTTCCCTACCTAAGTAGACACGTTACTCAAAGACTGAACATAGATGATGATATTCAACATGAGATAAAATCTGTCAGTGCTGCTTTTGGACATCTCTGAAACTGTATCTTCAATTATCATAATATCCAATTTCTCATTGATAAGGTTGTTATCATCTGTAACAGGAAGCTGGGGACTCCTGTTACACAGAAAAAGATGCTTGTCAGAAAGGTGTCAGTGTCAGTAAACAAGTGGCTGAGGGGCAGCAGATCAATTAATGCAAAAGAGTCTAAGACCTGGGACTGGTGAGTCATTGAACACAGGTGATAATGAGGAACACTAGATAAGAGCATGCACAGAAGAGTAAGTAGCAGGCAGATATAATAGCTGGACCAGAGAAGCAGCAGCTGGAGGAAGCCCTATAGCCTTCCCCAGGGAGAAAGAATCATTACTGGGGAGTTCTGGTAGGGGAACTGGACACTCAGGAGCCACTAGGAATAACCTCTTCACAGTTAGGGTGTCCAGACTGTGGAATAAACTCCTTCCAGAGGTGGTGCAGTCACCTACCCTGGAAATCTTCAAGAGGAGACTGGACTGTCACCTCACTGGGGTGATCTGACCCCAGCTGTCTTTCCTGCCTAGGACAGGGGGGCTGGACCTGATGTTCTTGCAAGGTCCCTTCAGCCCTTTGCAATCTATGAATTTATGAATTTCCCATAAAATTCAAATAGAAAATATTTTTCAAAACACGTAGATTAAAATTAAGTTGAAATATTTAAGATATTCCATGAAAACTGCTACTGTTCAAGTGGCTGTGGTCACCCTACAATAGTTATGGGTATGGTATGAGTTCTTAAATTGAAAAGAATGCAGTAATCTTAAGCTTTTCCTCCCTGTTACAGTTTTTTTCCTGGTTTTATTAGCTTTCTCTTTGTCAGGCCCGATCCTTCCCCAACTCAAACTGAGTATCTGCTGCTTTGTGAGCCACCTCACTGAGTCCAGGAGAATAAAGTATTGCTCTGAAGGAGTAATAATAGCAGAATCAGACCCTAAATGTTTATCTTGTAAACAGCATTACCTATTAAACGTTACTGTAGCCACTGAAATCTGCATGTAGCACCCCTATCATGTGATGAGAACGTCATGCCACTCTGTCAGGTGACTAGTGTCTGCCAATAAAAATTAATTTTTTTACCTACAGCTGTGTGTTATACCTTCTAACCTATCTCAGCATTTAATTAAAGTAAGAACATGTATTTAACAGCCCCACAGTGATTCTTAATGGAACTTCTGCAGGCTGGAGATCCTGTGGCTACCATGGGTAGCTTATACCAGCTTTGAATTAGGGATCAAATCTCAATCTCGACCTTGATCTCAGAGACAGAGATCAAATTAACTTTCCCTCTTATCTTGCTGCAGATACTCCCATTATTTCTTGTTTCATCATGGTTGACTAATGATGGTAATGGGGCTCTGACATATCATGGCCTGTAGTGTAGGAGACATCTGGTAATCCCAGGCACCAGGGATTTTGCTGGTTGAAAAATGTTCCTGTTATGAATGCTACTGACTGTTGTGGAGTTAGGGAAAGGAGTGTTTGCCTTTCTCTTAGGCACTGGGACATTGGCCACAGCTAAGGCTGGAGGTTTTTGAATGGGATGTACTGATACTTCTGCTGGTACCTGCACCCCATAATCCACTGGAGTCAGTGGAAATGCATGACTGAGTTTATACATCCAGTTCCATGACAACCAGTAACAGGTTAAAGCAAAAGCAGCTGTCATTCCAGCTTTGGCCAGTTAGGCTATAAATCATAGTTAGCAATCCATGGATTAGCAGATCTCTACCGTGACTCATTGATGGGTCTTGAGGTCACTTAAGAATCCAGTCCTTGAATCACGGATCCATTTGCAGATGTTGCAGCAACTGCTGAAGATAAGAGAATGACATGCAAGCAGGATGAGGTAGTGGTCATTGAGACTTGGGATTGCCTAGAGGAAATTCATTGGCAGAGAACCAGCGGGGACGTGCCAGAGAGATGAGACCCCAGTCCTCTGAGGAAAGGGTGTGGGCGTGGGTGTGGGTAGCACTCCATGCCATTGGAGTTGTTGCTTAAGAGAGAAGGAAGAAAAAGCTTGCCTTGAGGTACTTGTACCAGAGGCTGTCCCTAGTTCATGGGCAGACTTGGGGATGATCAAGCCTGAAGACTTTGCAACACAAGTGGTGAGTCAGCTGTGAAACTTGGAAGGACACTCCTGGGGAATTCCGTTATAAACCCAAATGCCACAAAGCTGAGCACTGTCTTATGTGTAAAGCTTTCTCTAGGACCTGGAGGAATCTGAGAAGTGGGTGCCCATGGTGCTGTGTTGTGCTGTACTGTGAGACTACATGCTTTTGAGCTCCATGTGGGTTCAGCAATCTTGTCTAAATGGATCAGAACACAAGGCCTGAGCCTGAAACTGAACTATATGGAAGAAGAGGGAAGAAAAGAACTTTTATGACAATGCTTAACATGGGGCCATTAAGCAGGCTGTGCATTCCATTTCCACTCTCATGTCTGCATGAATGTCTGATACAATGTCCTTCCATTTATGTAAGCACTGCAGGAGTCTGGCAAAGATCAGTTCTATTGTGTTATGACAGGCAAAAAGGTATCTTTTAAACATAGATATAATTTCACTGGTCTCTTCAGCAGTCCCCTCTTCTGTTCTTCATCAATGTGAGGTTGGTATATGCACACCTGCATGTATATATGTGAATCAGCTGAATCAGAAGTCCCCAATTCCTAGAGCAGTCAAATTCAGTTATCAGAGTTCTACAACATGGATGGAGTCTTTCTTCCCCTGGAATTCAGTTGTAATAATCAGTGTAACATTAACTTATGCTACATAAAGCACTGTCAGGAATAGGTATTTTTTTCCATTATTCTATTTTTATAAGCCTAAAATTAATAATTAAATACTTAATTAAATCATTTGCTTCTTCTAATGCATTTTATCAAGGAAAACCTTACATATTGAAAACAGAAAAGATTTTGTATACAGCCTAAAAATTAAAGTTCCCCACCCCAAAGCCTTCCAATCAAAACCACAGACTGCAGATATTCAAGCAATCTCACTGTCTTAAAACTCTCTGTAGATATTTACACTTAGAAATGATTTTTTTCCCTGGGTTACTGTAAAAGGTAGCACCAGAGAGTTAATAACAGATGAAGGAAACAATGGGGCTCAAAGAACAGCTTTTGAACAGCACAAGAAATCGCTGAGGATGAGGCAGTGTAAAGAGAGAATGCCATTGGAATTCATTTTAGCAGGAAAAAGAGTGAAGGAATGACAAAAAATAGCCTATTATGTCTAAGCCTGAGTGTTTCCAGATGGAAGCAATCAACAAAAACTTAGATCTATTCTGCTGTAGTGACAGCCGATTGTCAGAATCAGTGGAAGTTCATTTCTGATAAATACCTTCAAGTTTGGGTGCTTCATAAAAAACCTGAACTGAATTATAAATCCCAACTCTCTCTGCTCACAAGCAGTAGGTCTCTTAGCTTGTGATGTTAGTGGGAAAATAAATCATGCTGGAACACAATTGTGAGGTGACAAATTCAGTAAGACAATCTAAAACAATTCTGTAGCCAACACATGCTAGTCCAGCTTACCATGGCCATATCCGCTAAGTGCACACTAGTGAGCCACAAGAGTGACAGATATGGGCTGCAAAAAATGGGTTGGATTGAGCCCCTGCCAGGCTCCCCACCATGTGGCTGGATGGGGCTCTATCCATGCTGGCTCTGTGCAGCTGGATGGACTTCTGCCTACACTGGGCTCACTGTGCCAGCCACATGCACAGGATCAGGCTCACGAACCAGCTCTGGCCTGCTGATCAGTGAGTGAAATGTGCCACCAATTTTAATCCAGAAAAAAAAAGTGTGTGCTAGATATTAAAAGTTTGGGAAACACTGCCCTAGATCCATCCGAGAACCTCACTAAATTTCCTTATTTGCTCACCTATTCTTACACTACTGGTTGGCTGACCTATTTGTCCTGTCCAGTAGAAGTCTTTGCTGTGCAGAACTTCCCTTAACACTGGAGAATAGGGTAACTTGTGTCCAATGAAGAAGGGAGCTATAGTTGTAACTTGGCAACCCCTGTTAAGATGCTTAAGGTCTTTCCTCCAGTCTAAGGGTGCCTACAGACATTTATGGCCCCGCTTTAACTCATGGTGCTTTACATAAAGCCTCATGATTTAGAGCCCACTCTCCTCCCCTGCCCAGACCCAACCTAACAGACATGCCCCTGCTCTATGCTGCTGCTGCTGCTGCTGCTGTCAAGAGGCCTGGGTAGGAAGGTGCGGGAAAGGGCCCTCCACTCACCTCACAGGCCTGGCCCAGCTCCTCCCAATATCCCATATATTATACAGCCAGATTGCTGTAATCTGCTGCGTGGTTGTGTGAGGGCATGGACAGAGTACATCCCATCACTGCTATATCGCCCTGATGGGCAAGGAGTAATGAGTATGCAATGACTATTTGTTTGTACACCCGTTAGCAGTACATAGATGGTGCCTATCTGTGCTCTATTCTGAAGAGCAGTTAGCTGCTGCACAAGGCATGCTCCTCTTCTCTGCTGTCCCTAATACTGCGTCAGGATGGTTTCTGGTGGTCTTTAAGCCATTCTAAAGGCACTTAAAATGTGAACATCCATGAACATCCATGAATACAAAAAAAATGTAATGTCTATGAAAATTAAAGGGTGTATTAAGTACCCTTGGAGCATCTTAAAGTTACGTGACCTTGGGCAAGGGTTATCTTTGAGCTGTTCTACCTAGCTTGAGCTAGGGTATCAGTAGTCTGCTCCACAGAGATAAAGTAACCAATATGGAGTCATCCAACATCCCAAGATGCATGACTCCCAGCCCCTCTGTCCCTGACAAACTTCCCAGTCTCTCAAGCTCTGGTGCCCAGAGATTGGTACTGACCCCAAGCCGATGCCTGCACCTCCCCAAGTGAGTGTGACCCCAGCCCACATGGCATCATGCTACCAGATCCTAAGATGCCAGGAAACCTGACCTGGTCCACTGGGTCAGACATGTGGCCCTCCCCTCACAGAGCTAAGCCTTTGTGCTACATCTGGGCAGCTCTCCCTTAGGCAGAACAAATTTTGGGAAGGTATGGCTGACCTCCCCAGCATTCCTGGGACTGGGGAGGGGAAAGGGCTGCCTAGCACAGAGTGGCAAGAGCACAAAGCCTAGGGAGGCATGAGACAAACCTGATAAAAACTAGACTTGAGTGATTCCCTCCATTCTGTTGCTGAGCACCTCTGTTCTAGGACTGGCATTTTAAAAGGTTATACTAATAATATATCTAGACTTGGACATTTTGTGACTTCTTATTCAAAGTAAAACCAACCTGCAAGATCCCAACATCTACTTCCATTTGGCAGAACGGCTACAACACAAATTATTATGAGACATAACATGCTAAGTAGGTCATCTTGAATGAACTGAGTTGGTGCTTGTTAAATGAAGTAATTATCAAATTAGGGTAGTTTTTAATTAATCATTTTGAGAAAAATGGCTATAGTCATCTCAAACTCAGTGGAACATTAAACATGCAGTTTCAGCTGTGCTGTTTGTCCTGCTCTGATGCTAGACCCTTATTGCTACTTGAACACTCACTTGAAGGAACAAAACAATAAGCAATTTTCACATCTCTTAGAAGCAGGATCCTTACCCCATGAAGTCTGAAGCCAACATACTTGTCCTTCTGAGCTCTACATGTCTCTCTTAATGCAATTCCCATACAAAATAAATGTCATAGTTTCATAGTTGGTAGGGTCGGAAGGGACCTAGAGAGGTCTAGTCTGCCCCCCTGCCGTGGCAGGAAAGAGTACTGGGGTCAAATGACCCCGGCCAGATGTTCGTCCATCCTCCTTTTAAAGACCCCCAGGGTAGGAGCCAGCACCACTTCTTTTGGAAGTTGGTTCCAGGTCCTAGCCGCCCTGACAGTGAAATAGCGCTTCCTAATGTCTAGCCTGAAACTACCCTCCACTAGCTTGTGTCCGTTGTTTCTTGTAACTCCCGGGATTGCTTGGGGGAACAGGGACTCTCCCAATGCCTGCTGGTCCCCCTTGACTAGTTTGTAGACTGCCACTACATCCCCTCTCAGCCTTCTCTTTTGGAGGCTGAACAGGTTCAGGTCCCTCAGCCTCTCCTCGTAGGGCCTTCCCTGCTGACCCTTGATCATGTGGGTGGCCCTCCTTTGGACCCTCTTCATATTGGCCACATCCCTCCTGAAGTGTGGCACCCAGAACTGGGCACAGCACTCCAGCTGTGGCCTGACCAATGTCGCGTAGAGGGAGAGGATCACGTCCTTGGACCTGCTTGAGATGCATCTGTGGTTGCACAACAAGGTATAGTTGGCCTTCCTGACCGCGTCCCCACACTGTTAGCCCATGTTCATTGTGGCATCAATGATGACTCCAAGATCCTTTTCTGTCTCAACACTGGTGAGAAGGGAGTTCCCCAGCTTGTAGGCGTGCCGCTGGTTCTTCCTCCCCAGGTGCATTACCCTGCACTTGTCAGTGTTGAACCCCATCCTGTTCTCTTC
>NW_005842919.1:473233-478632 GCF_000455745.1 Alligator sinensis
CCACCACCACCCTCTGGGTGCGGCCCTCCAGCCAGTTAGTGACCCACAGATGCATGGAGGCATCAACACCACTGTCTCCTAGTTTCTTACTGAGACTGGGGTCAGAGACCATGTCGAAGGCCTTCCTGAAGTCCAGAAAGACTATATCCACTACGACACCTGCTTCCAAAGACTTGGTGACCTGGTTGTAGAAGGCCACCAGGTTGGTTTGACAAGACCTGCCCCTAATGAACCCATGCTGGTTGCCCCTGAGCATAACCTCCCCTGCTGGCCCTTCCTGGACATGTGCCAGGATAATTCTTTCAAAAAGCTTCCCCAGGACCGAGGTAAGACTCGGGGGCCTATTGTTTCCTGGGTCCTCCTTCCTCCCTTTTTTGAAGATGGGGACCATATTGGCCCTTTCCCAGTCCTCCAGCACATGGCCCAAGCATCATGAGTGCTCGTCGAGCTGTGCCAGAGGTCCCACAATGACCCCTGCTAGTTCCTTCAGCACTCTGGGGTGGAGATCATCAGGACCTGTGGATTTAAATACATCTAGTTGCTCCAGAAGTTCCCTGACAAGGTCCTCATTAATCCTAGGCCGGGGTGTGCCACTCAAAGGGTCCTCGGGGGTCAGTGGGGGAGATATCCCGGTCCCTCCTCAGAAATACGGAGGCAAAGAAATTGTTGACTATGTCAGCTTTACTGTCAGGTGAGATGACCAGATTTCCTAGCATGTCCTGCAGAGGCCCCACGTTACTTGGCACCTTCTTTTGCCCCCCTATGTATTTGAAAAAGGACTTCTTGTTGTCAGTGTTGTCTGTGTTCATATTCCAATGAAATGTACAGCCTTCAAGGAGTTCCCTATCCCACCCCACTTTCCCACTTGTTACCCAGGGGAGAAAACACCTGGCTTATGCAAACCAGGCTTTCCAAGCCCCATTCACATCGAGGTATACAAATCTTCCCAATCCCCCCTTCCCCACTTGCCCACCCACTCCCCAGCTTCACACTCAAGGGAGATCCTTCATCTTTCCCCCATGTCCTCCCAGTGCTACACCCTCCTTTTCTATACAGTGTCTGTGGCTGATCCCCCCACACCTAACCCCCGCTTTCATGTGTGTTGATTTACCCATTCAGATATGTATAAATTAACATATTTATGCATTACAAGGATGTCTGTATTTTTATATAAAGAACTAATTTAATAGTACAGTATATGTGTAATTTAATATGTGACCACAGACTAACATTCAAGTATAGAAAGGAACTACTAAAGAAGAAAAGTAATAAGTTATTTTTCTATTTGTAAACTTCTTTTCCCACTGAAAAATCAATAGATTTTCTTACAGCTATTTGTTCCACCGTAATCAATTGACTTCTAACCATGTATTTATAGCACTGCTTTTCCACCGTTTTTGCACTATACAATAATTGGTATGTAGCACTTTACTGCCTAATGCATTGTGTATTCACCTACCATATTTCATGGTATATAGGTCAACCCCTGGTTTTCTGATCTGAAAGGCAAGGATTTTCATAGGCATGGTGTATAAGTTGGGGCAGGACTTGGTGTTCAGCTGGCATGGCTCCATCCCTTGCAAGTCCAGCCCTGTCCCCATCCCCTGCAAGTGGTGCCAAGCCTAGCACCTCTCTCAGGGGATGGGGAAAGGGACAGGGATGGGCTCAGCACTCGGCTGGTGCAGCTCCATCCCCTCAGGGGATGAGGCTGCACCAACTGAGTGCCAAGTCTGGCTGAGCCCAGCTCCATCCCCATCCCCATCCCTGTCCCCTGGAAGCAGTGCCAAGCTCACAGGGGATGAAGCCGCACCAGCTGAGTGCCAAGCCTGGCCCTGTCTGATGCAAGTGGTGCTGCCCAATGCCAAGCCCAGTGCTGCTCACAGGGGACAGGGATGGGGCTGGGCTCAGCCAAGTTCGGTGCTTGGCTGACACAGCCTCATCCTTTGTGAGCACAGGCAGAAGGGGAAATCCAGGCTGCCAAAGCTGCAAGAGAGGAGCCATGTGCAAGTGGCCAAGAGAAAATCTGCATTGTTCGCACTGTCCGTGCTGCAGGACAAAGCTAGGCTGCACATGTGGAAAACTTTCTCTCTAAGAAGGTAATAAAGCACTAGAACAGGCTATGCAGACAGGTTGTAGAATCTCCATCCTTAGAGGTTTTTAAGATCAGGCTAGACAAAGCCTTGGCTGGGGTGATCTAGTTGGGGCTGGTTCTGCTTTGAGTAGGGGGTTGTACTAGATGACTTCCTGAGGTCCCTTCCCAGACTAATTTTCTATGATTCTATGTGGTGGAGGACAACCAGGCTCCCTAGGCTGCATTAACTTTAGGAGAAGGCCTGGGGGTCTGAAGCCTAATGTGGTGTGTAGCGTGAGGGTCTGCAGTGTGCATGGCATGCAGCCCCCCCACTGCCCAGAAATTATAACACCCTAATCTAAATAATGCAATGAGTTATCATGGAGATGCTCTGTATTTGCCAAAAAGTGAATTGCTGAGATACCAATGCCTGAAGGGAGGCCCACGCTTATTCATGACGCTTTTACCTCTTCAGGAATCAGTGAAAGAGACAAACTGTTGTAATTTGTATCTATAGAGTCAACACAGAAATCCAATTATTCTGCTTTCTCCCACAGTCATTTTAATGTCTTGCCTTGGTTTGTATATTGCTTTTTTAAAGCCCATTAGTTATGTTGACGCTTCATACAAAGTTGTTCTTCATGGATGGAAATGTTATTCTTCTTATCTGAGATGCTTGTATGTCTTGAAAGTTGCTTGCGTTGCCCATCACTCTCTTCAAGTGCCTAGTTTCCTTTTCATGTGCCTTGTTTCATTTGATAGTATCAGATTAATTCCATTGGTTGCAAAAATGTATTTTCACATAGCAGGCTGTTTTGGTGATCTATAACGCTCCTTTCCAAGGGATACTTCTTCTTTAGGTTCCTTTGGTGTCATGATTCCTTGGAAGTAAAAGGACATAGAGCTACACTACATTCTGATGGAATATAATTTGTTCTGTCTTTTGGATTTCATGCCCTGCTCATGGCATATGTTCACTCAACGTCATTTACCAGCTTTGCTTTGCCTTAAAGTACTTTCCAGTGACTGATCGTGCTGTTTTCTTTTCATTGTCTCAGCAATCATTTATCCTCACCATGTGCCCAAGAATAATGTTCATGATGAACAGCAACAGATGCCACATACAGTAAGGGCACCATTAATGTGAGAAAGGATATCATGAACAGTTCTGGAGAAAGCTGTGAACACACCTTTGGTCAGAGAAAGAACAAAAAGGCAGTTTAACCCGTTAGCTGAGAAAATATAAGTCAGTTGTTCCACAATGTGACTGACTTACTGAACCTGCACCCTTGTTTCTTGCTAGGCTTTTTATCCATAATTCCTGGTTTCTCCATCTGATTGAATCAACTGAATCATTTGATGAATCATTATGATTGAAGGCAGGATGACACATGAGGTGTGACAAGGTGGCCAAGTGGCTACAGCAATGAACTGCTAATAAAGTGTGCTCTGCATGCATGGCTTCAACTACCATTCTTGTTGCATGTGCCTTTTTGTCCCCAGTCAAAAAGATGAGATTCAGCAAAGACAAGTACAAAGTCCTGCACTTGGGACAAAATAATTACACATACAAATACAGACTGGGGAATAACTGTCTTGACTGCAATACTACAGAGAAGGACCTGGGGGTTATAGTAGACCATATGCTGAATATGAGCCAACAGTGTGCGCTTTTTTCAGAGATGACCAACAGCATACAGGGCTGTATTAACAGATGCGTCACTTGGAAATCAAGGGGAGCGCTTCTTCTGCATTGGTGAGGCCTCACCTAGAGTACTGTGCCTAGTTTTGGGCCCTTCACTTCAAAAAGGACAGTTTGGAGAGAGTTCAGCATAGACCCACAAAAATTATTAGGCACTTGGGAAGCAAGGCTCGTAAGGAAAGGCTGAAAGAGCTACGGTTATTCAGACTGGAAAAGAGAAGATTGAGGGAGAATTTGATAACAGTCTTCAAATACCTGAAGAGTGATTATAGAGGGGATGGAGATGGGCTTTTCTCTGTAGCTGTAGGGGACAGGACTAGGAACAATGGCCTCAAGCTGCAGCAGAGGAAATTGAGGTTGGAGATTAGGAGGAGCTTTCTGACTAAGAAGGTGGTTCAAGCGTTAGAAGAGGCTACCTGGAGAAATGGTGGAATGTCTGTCCTTGGAAATTTTCAAGAGTAGTTTGGACAGGCACTTAGCTGAGATGGTTTAGTCAGGGATCATCCCACCTTGAGCAGAGGCTGGATTGCTACCATCGTGTATACCACAAAGCATGAGGTCTCAGAGTGGGGTTGTGAACAGGTGTCAAAGGGCTTGCGTGCAACATATCCCTTCAGTGCCCCACAGTGACACCATGAAGCACACCCTACCTGGTCATTCCCATTGCATGTGCCCCAAATCCTATAGATCTGGTTATGCAGCTTTAAAATACTGCATATCATGCACTGAATGCTGTTTTTGATGTTTCTGTCTCAGGAGTGCCTGTGAATGTGCACCCAGATCCATTCTAAACTGCTTGGTTCCTCTTTTTAGGATTTGCCATGCAATGATCAGGCAAGAATGGGTCAGGTGCACTTCCTGGCAGGACTCTGTCACAGCCCTGAGGTGATTTAGACATATTTGGCATTTATTTATGTACTCTGGGGGGGGGGCACACTTTAATTAAAGCAGTTCTGAGAGCTTCTCTAATTAACACTCTCAGATCATCTTCTATATCAGTCTCCCCGCTCTTAAAAATGGTGGCAAGCGCTTGCACTAAAGCTCATTTGATAAGTTTTAGCTAAAACGCCACCACAGGGTGAGGTATTTTTAAACATGGAGACTCTGATACATGAGACACTGAAGGCTGCTGGAGTGAGGTAAGTACCATGCTCAGACATGCCGTAATTACAATGCATTGGAGCAGCCTTGCTGCTCGTGTTTAGGCACCCACTGAAAAGTTGTGACAACTTGCATTTCCCATTTTTCTAAACTGGTTTGAGCTACATTCTTCCTAGATGGGTGTGGTTGAAAAGTAATACAAGAAAGTATTTGGAAAACCCTGGTCTTTGCTATTTTTAATTTATTTTTGGACATGGACAGTTTGATAGAAGATTTGACCTTTCCAAGCCAATGTTCCCTTATGTTTCCATCAGTGACCTCCGATGGGTGTGACTAGTTTCAATTGGATAGGGGAGGTAAAATGAAAGAGGCAGCCATCTCCTTGCTGTTCCCGTGATATTGGGACAGAAACATGGAAAACGAGCTCCCAGATGTAATTGTATTATCTTTGTTTCACCTAATAAGCAGAGCTGAGAGCTCTGCAGCAATAAAAATGTAGCACAGTTCTATGGGGGAGGCCCAACA
>NW_005842919.1:478663-483384 GCF_000455745.1 Alligator sinensis
GAATGAACCTTTTTGCTACCAGGGACCTTCAAGAGTCAGATGTGTCCCTTAAGCTAACATGCTCTGTGCCTTTGCTAGGGCGGTGAAGCTTCATGTATTAATTGCCACACTCATCTATGCTTTAAAATTACACCAGCACAAACTGAATAACAGCATAGCTGGTCAAAATGTGGGCTTCTTCAAAACCTGAACTTTTCATTCAGCGTATTTCCTCAATTTTTCTGTTTTTCTATGACACCGAAAACCAAAATAAAGTGACTCCCCCCGCCCACCACCACCATTTTTTCTCCCTTTCTTTCTCCTTCCTACTTTTCAGTTGAAAAATGAAAAAACATTGTTTCCTTGAGGACTCCTCTGTCTTTATTCAATTTTTGTTTTTTATCTTCTACTTTGACTGTAAGCTCCTTGGGACTGGGAAAATTTCTTTTTTTTATTTGCATACAGCCCCTAGTACAATAGGGCCCTGTTCTACCTCTCAGGCTCCTGGATTCCACTGCAATACAAATGAATAAATAATTATTAGTAATAGTAATTGTCTGCAATTATTACTGTGATAATGATGATGACAGTGTTGCCTGTAATGCTGTGGCATCTGAGGAAAGGTTAATTATTCCTGAAATTAAATGGTGACATCCTTGACAAATGTACAGTGTGGGTTCTTCTACAAGGAGTCTGTCACTTGCTCATTGTTGCATGCCTGTTTCCATTTTCCTCAGTCTTAGAAGCTTGTTTCACATCTGCTCTTGAAGGGTTATCCAAAATAATGGGCAAATTCAGATTTTCAGAAAGGGGGGTGAAGAAGCAGTTGCAGGGGAGCATGGCCTGACAGGGGGCGCACCGGTGCTCTCAGGGGGTGCATGTGCATTCCCGTGCACCCTCTATGCATCACCACTGCGGGCAGCAGTGATATTCCACCCCCCGCTCCAGACGAGCCATGGCTCTGTCCCATGCCCACCCTGCCGTGGCTGGGTGAGCGGGGGCAGGGCATGGAGGGGGGAGAGGCATGTGCCCCAGATCAGGGTGGGGTGGGTGGGGCCAGGGCTGCACCACACTGCACTCCGATTGGGTGGTGTGGCCTATTGGGTGTGGAGGCTATGGCTCCCCCATAGCCTCTGCTCCTCCATGTACCCTACCCTGCCCCACCACCTACCCCAATCCAGGTGCACACCCCCCCCCCATGCCTTCCTGCTCCCAGTACAGCTTGGTGCAGCCCTGGCCCTGCCCACCCTGCTATGCATAGATCCAGGGGCACATGCCCTCCTAGACGAGCAGCAGGAGCTGCTAGATGAGCACCTTGTCCCAGCGCCAGCCCCCCCTCACTGTGAGGGGCCTTGATCTTCCCCCCACACCCCTTCCCTTCCCTCTCCCCTTCCACCACAATAGACTTACCAGCTGGACCCAACTGTATCAAGCATCATAAAGGAACCAATCCCACATTTATAGCATTGTTCCTATGAGAAAATTGGTTTCAAATTATGTTATTTTGTTTAAGACGTGGTTTTCAGGAACCAATTGTGTCATAAGTCTGAGGACTGCCTGTAATCAACTGTCATCTTAGTTACGCTCCAAAGGCATGACAGCTCTGCGGGTCACTGCACTCCTCACTCCTGTTCACTAATACTCCTGGTACAAAGCAAAAGTGCCTTCTCTCTTAGCAATTTTTCATTCACCGCTACTGCACTGGAGGTTTTTCAGGTCAGCTTTTGAACCTGAAAACAGATGGAATAGCGCATGTTAAATGTTTAGGGCAGAATTCTTCTACTTCAGCTAGTGGACAAATGAGCGAAGCAGGGTGTGGACATTCATAACAGTTGAACTGTTCCCACTTGCATCCATGTTTTGGGGGTCCCAGGGACTAGGTGACTTGTGCCTAGGAGCCTTTTCACTTTTCTGCTTTCCATTCTTTCCTAAACATGAGTTCAATAAAGTTCTTTCCTAAACATGATTTCTTTCCTAAACATAATGTCAATAGCCTGCACCTGATCAAATTCTACAGTGTCTGTGTCTGATTTGGGGTGTCTGGGAGAGGGAAGGGGATGCTTGGATCCACATTTTTGCAGGGGCTGGAGGAGCATGGTTAGGGGACATTATAACATAGAAAGGACATAAACATTAGGTAGCCTGACTCAAAGTTGGAGGCTATCCATTACATACTTTTGGAGTTGCATATAACTATTTTACTTCCTCTGGCAACTCACTAACTAGACAATTCATAGGTCTAGCTGTACCATATGCTTTCGTACCCTCTTAGGATAATATAGTAAGGGTAGTGTTGATGTATATTACAGGAGCAGATTACTGCAAAAGGTATTAGCACATAAAACCTGATTCAGTGTCACTTTGAGGTCACCACAAATCCAAGTTGAGCTGTTCTTTTTGATCATGGGAATAATGGATACAGACCATTCACTGTGTGTGACTGATGGCAACACCCCAAATGTTTACCAAATGGTCCAAATCAATTCAAACCAGGGGTCATAGAGCATAAAGCACAACTGGGCTTAGCATTTTGGATGCCTTGCAGGCTTGATGGCTTGATTTTGAGCTGCACCAAGATGATACTGATCTGCCCAAGTTCCGTTTCACAAACTTTGGAGTGTCTCTCAAGGATTTTTTTTTAAAGACCTAGAGGTACCTTCCAAATTGACTTGATCTTGTTTCAGTATACATCCTCAGTTTCTCTAGCCAAGATCCGTCAAGCAACAGTTAGTTCCACAGCCATCTTGAATGTAAGAGTTGATGGGGTCAGTAACTTCTTCTGAATCTGGTCATTGTGCAACCCTGCAAGAAAATTATCTCATAGGGCATTGCTCAACACTTGTCCAAACTGACAGTACTCTGACAGCTTTTTTAGAGAAGCCACAAACTTTGTTACTGAGTCCCCACTCTTCGGAATTTCTTGGTGGAATTGCTGGCATTCTGCAATCATGGCTGGAGTAGGGAAGAAAAGTTTTTGTCACAATAATTTCTTCATAGGTGGCGTGCCCTGGGAAAGTTGAAGTTACAAGGACTCTCAGTAGGCAGACTGCCCTGCAACCAATCACTACCAGCAAGGTTGAAAACCATCATCCTTCTGAAACAGAGTCAGAGGCAACAAGGAGTCCCCTGTGGGTCAGTGGTAGAATCCTGGTCTACCACACAGGAGAGCTGGACAGCAACAAAGGAGAACAACAAAGATCATGTCAATTGCCCCACAGGATGGTCTGAAACCACAGTGAGATTCCAGCAGGACTTCCTCAACAAGAGGTAGAAGATGGTTCAGGAGTCTGTGGGAGAGGATTTTCCCTGCTTTGGAAAGGAGGGAAACGCCTCAATGGTTCATGCACACAGACTTATCTCTTTTCTTGAAGATAGTCATGATGTTGGCATTCCTCAGGTCTCCAGGGATCTCTTCATTGTTCCAAATGCATAGAATAAATTTGCGGAGTCTCAGTACCAGTTCCTTGCCACCAGTCTTCTAGATTTCAGCAAGTATGCGATCTGGTCCAGTAGCTTACTTCTCTTGGTTTTCTTGATGGCACACCAGACTTCTTCTAAAATAGGAGGGTTGGTGAGAGATCCCCTTTGTTACCTGGAAAGAGCTATGCAAGCCATGTTTGTCAGCATAGAGCTGGATCTCTTTGGCTTTATATTGCTACCACTGATTTTTAATTTCCTGAATCCTTCTTTGAGCCTTGGCTTTGAGAAGCTGATACATCTCCTGCTGCTGCTGAGATGGGGTGTCATCTTGATACACAGAATGAGCCCTTCTCTTTTGGTTGAGGATGGCTTGTGTATCAGCATTGCTCTCATTGAACCAGTCTTGGTGTTGGTGGCTGGCATAGCCTATGGATTCAGCACAGGCCATATAGACGATGGCTTTAAGCCCCTCTCAGAATTTCTCAATATTGACTTCATTTGTGGACAGGATAGAGAATTTTTCATGCAGACACTGTTGGAGATTGTTAAAGATCTTCGGGTCTTAAAGAGACTTGGTATTGAGAGTCCTTCACATTGCTTTTGGCTGTTTTCAGTGTTTCAGAGCAAGCCATAATGGATCTGACAAGACAGTGATCTGTCTAGCAGTCATCAGCTCCTCTCTTGGCTCACATGATACAGACATCCATTTGATCACAGGCTCCAGTGATAACATAGTTGAGGAGGTGCCAGTGCATAGAGTGAGGGTGTCTCCAGGTAGTCTTGTATTTGTCACTCTGTCTGAAGATGCTGTTCATGATGACAAGACTGTGCTCCATGCATTTGCTCCAGAGAAGGATGCCATTGGAGTTGGCTTTCCCCTACTCTTTCCTTTTTAATGGTGCCACTCCAGAGTTCTAGGCCATGTTCGACTCTGGCACTGAAGTCATCAAGGGGAATGATCTTGTCCTCTTTGTATTAGTCAGAATGTGCTCAAGCTTGAAGTAAAACAGTTCTTTGACATCATTATACCATACTGGTTGTTTCTGATCTTAAGATGGAGGGTCATAGGACATTTTTTAATGCCCACAGGGAGTTCCATATGTTGACTGATGAGTTGATTCTTGATGGTGAACCTAATGTCATTAACACATCTGTCCTGGGCTGGTATTCCCTTCCAGAAGATATAGCCTCCACCCTCTTACCTCAGCTGACCCTCATCCTGTTGTATTGTCTCACTCCAAGCTGCAATGTTGATATTCATAGACGCTGGTGTGCCAGAAGGGACCTCAACAGATCATTGAGTCTGACCCCCTGCCTAGGCA
>NW_005842919.1:483415-524150 GCF_000455745.1 Alligator sinensis
TGGGGTCAGATGACCCCAGCCAGATGCCTATCCAGCCTTCTCTTAAAGACCTCCAAGATAGGGGAGAGCACTGCCTCCCATGGAAGCCCATTCAAAATTTTGGCCACCTTTACCATGAAGAAGTTTTTCCTGATATCTAGCCTAAATCTGCTCTCTGTCAGTTTGTGACCATTGTTCCTTGTTACCCCAAGAGGCGCCCTGGTGAACAGAGCATCTCCGATCCCTTGCTGCATCCCCCTAATGAATTTGTAGGCAGCCACAAGATCACCTCTCAGCCTTCTCTTGCGGAGGCTGAAGAGGTCCAGGTCCCTCAGTCTCACCTCATAGTTCACTGGAAACAGTGTCAATTCTTCTTTCTGGCTATTTATTGTCTTGATTATCCATCAAGGTGAGAACATTCCATATTGTAAAAATCATTGCCATTTTATGATTTTTCAACTGCAGAGACATATCGAAGATGGTTTTGAAAGAGGCCAAATCGCTGGTGAAGTGTTCATCAATTTAGTAACCGTCTTGTTAATCACCAACAACTCCTTCACAAGACCCTGTAAGTAACAAAAGATCTACACCTGGCAGAGGTGTTATGAACCCTGATTTTTTTATTTTTTAAAAGACATTTTTCTGTCAAACAGGATGGGAAGAGAAACAGATTCAGGTGACAGATTAATAGCCTCCCCCAAGAAAACATACTTGAACTGCTGCTATATAGCATCTATACAAATGACCAACCAATTGATTTGAAACTAAAATGTTTCATTCTATGCAGATAACCTGTGCATAACAGCCCAAAACACTAGCTTTGACCATGTTGAAGAATCCCTAAGTGAGGCACTAGTTGGCCTAACCTTATACTATATTGGAAACCAATTACATGCCAACCCAGCAAAAACACAACTATGTGCCTCCCATCTGAAAACCCATGAGTCCAACTGCCATCTCAACATTACGTGGTCCAGGACCCCCCTATCCCACTGACCAAATCCAGTTTACCTTGGATTCACCCTCACTTGACCCCTCTTATACAAAGAATTCATCAAGAAGTCAAAAGCAAAGGTGAACATTTCTAACAACATCCTATATAAGCTTACCAACTCGAAATGGGGAGCTATCTCCTCAACCATCATAACCACTGCACTGGCTCTCAGCTTCTCTGCTAAATATGCATGCCCTGTATGGGAGAGATCCATCCGTTGATCGCATTCTGAGTGATAGCTGCATGATAGATGATAGTTGCATCATAGGAAGTCTGAAGCCTACCAGCCCCAACAGTGTGTACCTGCTGCCTGGCATCACTCCACCTGACATCAGACAACAGGATAGAATGATTGAGACAAACTGAAGATGTGAGAAACCCACTGTATACCTATCCCACAGTATATAAATGTCTGAAATCACATAGAAGCTTTCTCACCAGCACCCAACCTCTCAATGGCACACCCAAGAAGACATGACTACAGACATGGAACAAGAGCTAAATAAAATACCTGACAGCAAAAAAATGGACATTTCAGCAGCCAAGTCCTTGCCACCAGGGGCTGATGAATAGGGGTGTGCAAAGCGGGCCATATTTGATTTGGATTCGGCCCAATTTGGGGGACAGTCATTCGATTAATTGATTCAGATCATTGTCCCAATTCGATCTGGCCAAATCCAAATCTGAAGATTCAATGCTGATTCAGAGAATCAGTGATTCGGCCATAGACACAGCTTTAAATGTTTTTTCTATATATCTCGAGATACCAGGTGCAGCTCATGAATGCTGAGATGGTAGGGTGGATGGAGCGTCCCACAGGAGCACGGAGGGGGGGATGGACCCTGCATGCTTGGCGGTGGACCCGGAAGTGGACCAGAAGTACTTGATGATAAATGTGAGTGAATGATAAATGTGAGTGAATGAGACTGACTGGGAAGTTACAGAGCAGCAGAACCTAGGTCTTTTGATTCCAGTCCCGTGTTCTACCATAGACCACATTTAGACTCGCATTTTCAAAAGCCAACCTTAGCCCTTTTATGCATATATGCTCTTTTAGATTCCAGAAACTAAGGACATGGAGATTTGGCCCCTGGAATATCTAATACATTTTTTAAAGAGTAGTTGTTTTCTGTAGGTGGGATTTTTTAGTGTTTTGGTATATGAACAAGGGACTTCTGTGCATGTGGCTTATTTTTTTTTAAATTCAGCCAATAGATACATTTGTAATCCTAAAGTTGTTTTGTGTGCATCAATTTTTCTTTAATATGGTTTATAATGAAAGATCCAAATAGTCTGCATATTGAATCTTAATCTCTGGAAAAATCATTCATCTCTAATGTAAAGAAAAATAAATGCATATTTTATCTTCTGATGGATATATTCAGTGTCTTAGATATATTTATACTTTTTTACTTTCATCCTAGTTCCTCAAACCATCTTGGCAGCATATTAGAAGAAATGACCAGAGCATTTCTTTTGCCTTACTTTTAACATATACCACTCTTTACTGTGTCTGTTCTTACAATTTATATAAATATGTACCAGCTAGATAGAAATTGCTTGTTCACCGTCTACCAAGAACTGTAAACAAACAGCCCCATCCCTCCTCTCCCCAGGGCTGCACATAAATCCAGCTCCAGAAATGTGTGCATTCCTGACTGCCCTTTGCAGACTCTGCAGCCAGCTGCAGCCATATGCCATCCATTTGTGCACTCACTTGGCCAATTCTAAAATGCTTATCAAATGTTTTTTTTAAGAAAGCAATGCTAAAAAATTCATAGACAGCTGCCTCCACAAATGCCTGTCCCTATAAATAGCAGTAATAGGTTAAATCAGGTCACAGCATAACAACATGATTTTGAGGTCCAAAAGGTGTCATTCCTTGCATGGCTAAAATATTCAGGACTACAAAGATGGACAATGAATGTAGGAGCAAGGCCTATGTTTACTTAGGTATCTAAATTATTATTTTCTAAAAACCCTAAGAGGACTGCTATGAAGGAAACAGTAACAGTATTTTGAGTTACAGCAGGAAAAAATTTGGAAGCCAGTCTATGGGCCACAGATGTAACATAGAATCACAGGAAAGTAATCCTGGAAGCGACCTCTGGAGATCATCTAGTTCAACCCAATTCTAATTTTGACAGAACAAGGAACAACAGTCTCAAGTTGCAACAAGGGAAGTTTAGGTTAGATATTAGGAAGAATTTTCTCACTAGGAGGGTAGTAAAGCACTGGAACAGGTTGCCCAGAGAAGTTGTGGACTCTTCATCCTTAGAGGTTTTTAAGACTCAGCTAGACAAAGCCTTGGCTGGGATGGTCTAGTTGGGGATGGTCCTGCTTTGAGCAGGGGGTTGGACTAGATGACCGCCTGAGGTTCCTTTCAACCCTAATTTTCTATAATAGTATGATTCTAGTATTAACTCCATGCTCAAGATAGGATTAACCCTATCCAAACAATCCCATACAAGTCCTTGCTTAACCTTTTCCTAAAACTACACAATTAACCCTGTTGCACAACTATAAGAGATATTGCCTAAAGATACCAAAGGCACACTAACGTGCCAGAGGTAAAGCAGGGGGACAAGAGCAGTGTCCCGCTGCTGCAAGGGCTCATAAAAAGCACTTGAGGGATCCAAGGAGGAAGGCCAGGCCCCATTAAAGAAGAGGGCAAAAACCCCACAGTCACAACCTGCTTCAATCTGACCATGGGATGAAATTCCTTCCTGATCCCAAATATGTTGATCAGTCTGACTCTGAGCATAGTGGCAAGACCATAGACCATCTAGCTATGAATCTCTAGGTTTTAGTCCCAGCAGGAACACTGGCACACCCCAGTCAAAATCCCCAGCTTTGGCTGTAGCCAACACCTAATGCTTCTGAGGGATACAAAAAGGAGGCCAGACACCTGTACTAATAAGCAAATTATTTCCCAGTCCTATTTGACATCCAGAGGTGTCCTGGGACACGGGGGCATGGTGTCCAGCAGCCCAGGAAGGGGCCCTCTCCAGGGAGGAGCTGTTGCTGCTAGAGGCCAATGGTGCCATGTCTGGCCTGGACTCCTGGGCAGGGCTGTTCCTCTTGAGCTAGCAGGGCAGGTGCTAGTCTGGAGAAGACCAGGGATGCGGAGCCCAGCAGGATGGGCTCCCAGTGGGCCAAGAGGCCCTCCCCCACTGACTCATTGCAGTGGGTGCCAGTCTGCACTAGAGGCTCTGACATACCACCTGAGGATGTCATCCAGCTGACACGTAAAGGGCATGAATGTGTGGGCCACCCCCAACTGACAGTTGTGGTCAGTGACAGCACCCACAAGGTCCTGACCTATATGCAGCACTGGCATGACAACTGGTAATACCTGTACTTCTACATGTGGCCTGGCAGGCACTTGTAGTTGTGCTCATTGGAGCACCCACTCTGAGCAAACTGCCTGAGGACGTCAGCCTCACCCTGCATCACCCCAAGGTCTATGGCCTTCGCCTGGGACCAGTTACAAACCCAGGAGGCATTATGTGGCTTCGGGGAGGATTCCAGAATGGCTCCCTTGATGGCTCTGGGTCCTGGGGCTAGGTATACAAGTGCACATGGCCAGGCTGGTAGGCCTGAGCAGGTGCAGGCAGTGCCCAGCACAGGGGCATGCCCTTGGGCCAGCTGGAGCAAGACTCAGTGGCCAGAGGCTGGCTACAGGTTGCCCAGGGTGCTGCTGGGCCTAGAAGGTGCCTGCAGCACCAGCACAGTGCAATGGTATGGGCCTGGCAGGCACATGGGGATGTGGTGCCAGGGACCAGTGCTGGGGTGCGGGCAAGCTACTGTGGCTGGCCTGGGACTTCTGCAGGGACACGCAGTGGCCTGAGGATGGCTGCAGGTGGTCCAAGACCCCAACATACCCTCAGGATTTAAAGGGCCTGTGGCAAGAGAAGTTCCCAGCCCTGGGACCCAGAGGCTAAGCTGCAGGTGGCCCCCTGGTGGTATGGCTGAATGGGAGCAAATTTGCTCCCAGTCAGCATCTCTACATGTGTTACTGTGCAGTAACTAATCAGGAGTTAATTTGCTACTTGTATTTGCCAGTAGGAAATTTACTCATGATTAGAACAAATTGCTCTGGAGTAAGCATCCGCACATGTAGGTGGTGAAACTTACTGAGCAGTAATTTGGTCTACTGCACAGTGAAGCATCTCATGTAGATGCGTGCAAATACAAGCTAACTGCTTCCTAACTAAAATTCATTTCATTCTGAGTGAATGCCACACCACCAACTCTACTTCCCCCTTAGTTCTCTCCTTCCAGCTTTTCCAGGTAGCTTCAGTACCTGTGGGCCTGTTTCCTGCAGCTTCTTCCCCTTAGGAGCTCCTCTCCTGTAAAATGAAGAGATGACTGAAGAGGACAGAAGATGGGGAGAGAGCCAAAAGAAAGGTTTATTAAACCTAGAAGTCTATCTCCAGCAGGGAATCTGGACCCATCCTTGCATTCTGTTGCTTTTCCGATTTGTCCTTCTTGATGGTACAAAAAAATTTCTTTTATTTTCCTCTAATGGAAATACTGTTTCAAGGAACAATATCATTTTCTTCATATCTGAAAAATCTTCATTTCCTCCAATGCAAGATCCAAGGCATTTCAATAAAATCTGCCTCCTACATCTGCAGTAGCAGTCAAAGATTTAATGGGGCTCCATTATGTAGAATCTGCCATTTTGATACTTCATGTAGATGTGTCACTGTCCTTATATTCTGGCTTTCTGGCTTCCATCCTTTGTCTTAACCATTTGAGAAACACATACGAATTCCCACTACTCTATCAGATTACTAAAAACAACTGTAACTGATCAAAACACAGTGTATTTTAACAATCCTAGTAGCCAATTCATCTGGGGAAACAGACAGAATCTTTCTGATTCACTCCAATTTTCTACTCCATCTCTGCTGCCAGACACCTTGAAGGATTATCTTGACCTTTTTGTCCAGTTGACAAAAAAATCAAACCCAAAAAATCTATTTGGTCTTTCATTGGGCTGGGTTTTTTTATTCTAAAATGTAACGTTTTTTTAGAGTCTCTGTCATATTGGTCACTGCCACAGGCTGAATGCATTCTTCCTTATTGCAAGCAATCTTTCTCACTACATGCCATGAATGTGTCTCTTACCCAACTCCATTTCATTTTGGATCAGTTTTTCAATATGAGATATTTCATTTTGCACCAATACTCTACTCCATAAATTGACCTTTCTCAATTGGGAGAGGGATCTGTGCTGGAACCTGCACTGGTATAAATGTGTTAGCTGCTGAGCAAGTGCTTTTCGTTAAGGTTCCTGTCTGCTGACTTTGAGAACATGTTAGAAAAGCTCATCTTTTGCCCCAGACATTTGAAAACAAGGGAAAATTCATCAAGCAAAAGGAAAAGTTGACTTTTTATATTGCCTACCTCACTGGTTACTGGTTTTAATAAGCCATACTGAAGGCCATACAGTATTATTTCATTTATTTACTATTCTTTGTTCTCCAAGACTTCCTAGAGACCCCAACCAACATGAGTGACTGGTGCCTTCTGAATCTGGGGGGGGCACCCGCAGAAGCCACTGACAGAGGCAGCCCTGTCACAGGGGGCACCAACTCTACCGACAGCATCTGTGTTGGCCATCATGGGGGGGCACTGGCCCCGTCAGGGAGGCAGGTGCACCCCCGTGCACCCCGTACCAGTCGCCTATGCCAACCAAATAGCACTAAATGTGATACAGCCATATAATAATAGTCTCTGCCCCATAAAGGTGCCTATCCTAACTCTACTCCATTAGTGTCTCCATTTGATCAATAACAGAGATAGAATTAGAACCCCAGAATCCTGGTGTTACTTTGCCCACTGAACCTGTAATTTGTGATATATTTTTAAATGATGCCAATGGCACTTAGAATATATAGATAAGCACTCTCCTTCCAACATCTGAAATGTGTGCACACATACTGTGCAGTAAACATTACTAATTGCAAGTAAATTTTCTACCTGCAAATGCAGGTAGCAAATTTACTCACAATTATTTAGTGTGCAGTAATGCATATGCAGATGTGACCCAGGAGCAAATTTGCTCCCAGGTCAGCCCTGCTACTAGGGGGATAGCCTGAGGTTAGCCCCAGGGCTCCAGGCTGAGAGCCACTCCTGCCTTAGGGCTGAGCTCCCTCTATGGCAGCCCCAACCCCAGGCCCTTAAAAGTCTGTAGGCTTTTGGTTTAATGTCAGTATTGTCTGTTGGATTCATTGAAGTAGTTTTGAGGGTTAAGGATGATTATAGCTCCATCTTTGTCCTCTGTCTTGATTATTATTTTGTTTCTGAATCTTAGGCTAGAAATAGACATTGTCAAATGAAGTTTATCAGCTGTGCCATGATGTGCTGCAGCACAGCTGATCTGCTTCATTGGGCAAAACACCCTTCCCACCTTGTCCCACCCATTGACGGTATGGGACAAGGGTCCATGTGTTCTTCCGGGACTTAAGGGGCATGGTCCTGCAACCCCCAAAAATTCCCAGGCAGGATCAGGCCCCTCACGCACTGAGAATTGTTGCCTTTCTCTGTTTACCCTGATGAGTCCCTGGGATCTCTGGAGATGCATCTGGGCAAGCAACAAAACTCTAGGGTGTGGGTGGGTAACTGGGGCACAGCAAGGGGCACAGGGTGCTGGGGATTCCCTGGGTCCTGTGCCTCCACACCAGGACCCATGCATGCTTTCCCTCATAATGGAGACATACCTATAGAGATTCCCTGGGCTGCCTCCCTGTAAGCGGGGAAAGCCAGGTAAGTGCTTCAATGGCTTGAGGAACCCTCAAGCCCCCAGAGCACCTGTTTGGGGCAGCTGGAGAGTGTGTGCAGCTCAGTCTACCTGCATTCTCCCACCACAGAGCTAATAGATGTCTGCCACAATAAACTGGCAGAATTTATTAGTACCTTTTTGTTGTGCCACTGATTTGCCTCTGAAGTGGCATAACAAAGTGTATGAACTTCTATTTGTTCATTTCTAATGCCATAAAGATTTTTATGGTGACACAAATGCAGTGTCAGCCAACATTTGTTTCTACCCTTAGGGATTATATGGCTCTTCTCTCTGAGGGACAGAAGTTGTTGTGGCCATGGGTTTTGTTGAGAAGTTTGTTGTTAGCCTTCTTCCTAGAACAGTTGATGTAGTAGTCCAATGCATGTTTACTTCCACTGAAAGGTGTCAGCTCCAATATTTTATTATTGTTAGCTTTCTCATTTATGGCCTGAGGATTATCAGGGTGGTTGTTTCCTGGTTGTGAATGCATTCTTTCAGGTTTCTTATAGCATTTACAGTGCTGTGTTAAAAATAATAATAAACAACCACATCTCTCTTTATGTATGGACTAACTGGGCTTTCCTTGGCAGGAAGGGATGCATAGCTACATACCTCCCAGAACTCAACATTCTCTCCCCAAGCACCCTGCATGATCAGGGTGCTCCACCACTTTCCAGTCAGGCATGTCCACAGGTGCACAGCCAAGACAGTCCAGTAGTCTTTCACATGGCCAGGTAAGATATGCAGGGGAAGAAACTTTTCTTTCATTCCCACCCATCAGCAGCAAGAGGGCCACATGAAGTCTTTTCACTCATTTGGCATCTGGTGCCTAGCATTCACTTAGTGTTCAAACATGACACCTTGACTTGTATCTACAGTACCTGGGATTCTAGTCCAAACCTGTTTCCCATATAATTACTAACCAGGTCTAGAACTACTAGCTTGCAAGATAAGTTGCCTGCTATCTGATGGCCAGAAAATGGCATTTAGAGGTTTGCTATTGGGAATTGACTGGTAGGTAAAGTAGATATGTATTAGAACAATGGTCCAGGGCAACATTAAAGGTTAATTGATTTCTAAAACCCTGTTTGGGCCTTAAAGGCCCATTGTATCTGACAGGCAAGCAGCAAGCAGACACACAATCTAGGAAATTGCAGACATGCACCACACTGTTCCATAATGTGAGATAAGAGACTCTGTCATGTTGGCCAGGTAACAGTGCCCAGATGCAGGGCCCTTGGGATTTCTGGTTTTGGGGAACAGACCAAATTAGGAGAAGACCAGCAAAGCCCAAATTACAATGTGTGCATGTGATGAGTTTGTGAAACAAAGGAATATGCCGGCAGGACAGAACATGAACAGTATGATGACCACAGAGAGACCAGTCAGTGATGCCCAAAGATGAAGAGTCACTACAGAGAGAAAAAGATACAAAAGGTACCTAAGAAGGGAACCTGAGGCCACTATACACAGATGGCAGACTTTCAGCCCATCTCGCCCATCCTGCTGGGGTGGGGTGGGCCTCAGCCTCCAACCTCCAGGCTGCTGACATCTGACATTCAAGAGAGAACCTCAGAGTGAAGCTCACCTACTGGCCAGATGTACCTTGACTCTGTGAACCCTGGGACTGGTAGATATAGAACTGTTTGCCTTATTCTTGTCTGCTATCACTATGTATCAATAAAATTTGCCTATTATTGAATTGAGAGGTTGTGGTTGGTCTGAGGGTTGGATCCACCCGGAACAAGGCAGCTGGGTCATAAATCCAGTGCCAACACTATCCAAGACAGCCACACTTGCCTATCCTCCTCCATGGACAGAATCCAGATGTGAAAAAGCATTTCCAATCCTCTCTAGCACACTATGATCCATACAATTCATAGAGTTGTATGCAATACTTTGTCTGCCTGCTTATCCATAATGATTCAAGCATTTTGGCAGAAAAAAAGAAAGTTGGGGTCACTCTAGCAATAGGGCCCTAACCACAAAAGACTAAGACAGGGCTTCCGGAAAAGTGTTTTTTTAAAACTAAGTAAAGTTTAACAAAACCCCTAGAAATATTGACCCAAATGTTCAGAAATGGGAAGATAAAGCCAGACTCCTTGTGTAACCATCTGACCAAATGGCCTGGCTTTGTAAAGATCTGTCTTCACCAGCTCCTGCTGATCTCCACAGAGAATGCAGATCATAGGCATAAAACTGTAATCAGGTCTGACCTTAGACAAAATGGCACCCTAGGCAAACTTGTATTTTGGTGCCCCACCTCCTACCTCCAAGTCAGAGGCACTGCTGCAGGCAGAGGCAGAGGCAGGCAGGGGCACAGGGTGCAGTCCAGTTGGGAGGCAGAGAAGCATAGTGTGCCAGGCAGGTGAGTGGGCAGGCACTCCTGCAGCTGTGTAGGAATAACATGGGTAGACTGAAGCAGGAGCCACCCCGCACACGTGCCCAGCCTGGTTTCTCCTGAGCAGCAGCTGGAAGTGGGAGGCGGCCAGGCTGGGCATCGCTTCTCCTGCCTGGGGCGCCAATCAGCCAGGGTGAGGCCAGGGCAGGGGGAGAGAATGCTGCGTGTTTATTGCCCCTCTTACCATGGTGCTCTGAGTGGTCATGCATGTCACCCACCCCTAAGGCTGTCTCTGACTACAGTCCTAAAGAACTGCCCCATTCCTCCTACATTAATGTGGTCTCCCATTTCCACTCCATGTCCTGCATTACTTTCTAACAGCTTTTAGTTCCCCCGTCACTGTTTTCATGAGTGAACAAACTAGGAAGAGAAAGAATAGAAACACTATAGATGAGGCAGAAACATCTTTTCATCTGTTGAACTGATTGCATCAATCAAAAAAGTCGTTTAGATTCTTAGAGAGTACTGCTAGAAGCATGAAGCACAAGACAATCTTGTGTACTCTCTCCTAGCAGCAGGGTACAGCATTTAAACCATAACATCTAAGTGGTTCATGGAAGGCACAAAACGTGTTGTTAAACATATATATATGCCAAAATAATAAAGAGTGGGGAGATGTAGAAAGAAAAGGAAAGTGCTACACTATTGTCAGGAGACAGTCGCAAATGATACAGCAATCATGGGAGAAAATGAAACTGATTTAGAGGCACTTGTGAAGACACAGAATGAAATACATAAAGCAGAATACAAAACAATGGAAATCAGGGCACTTGTTCATTACTTGTTCTCTGGGTGTCCTCTCCCCTACTAATGGAGTATTTCTGCAGGTTCCCACATGTCTGTCTTTTGACACAGTTAACTCCTTCTTTCTCCCCATACAAGCTAATCAGGAAAACAGAGGCATGCAGCATTATTATAACATTTGCACATTTAAACTATATATATTATAACAAAACCACAGTCTGTCACAACTGGGTTGTTCTGTACTAAGAAGCAAGTGTAGGCTTAGAAAAAGGTCAGCAATGTTGGGTTTTGAAAGCTCTATGAAAAATGTATCTTCCCATTATCTACCTGAAGTCCAACTGTAAGAGTCACAGCTTTTGTGGAATTCCACACCTCCAAACGGATTCTTTTCATCAGCTGCTAAAATGCCAGAGCTCCTTTCAGGACTGACAGGCTCTGTTTTAAATTAGTTTGAATCACTGTGTTGTGGGAGAATGAGAATGTGTAAACCTCAGAAAATTAGTGGTATTAAATATCTCAAGGATTCTGTACAGCATGCTGAGCCAGGATAAGGAATAAATTTAGAAGTTTGAGCATCTTCCTCCCAAACATATCCCAATATTCTTGAAGAGAAGAATACACAGGGTGTTGATATCTTTATTAAACCAAGCTTTCATGGAGAGGTATTGCATTCTGGATAAAGAGTGTTTCACAGCCTGAAAGTAAAAGAGTAAAAAAAATTAGCAAAAAATGCTAAGGTTCTGAGTTGACAAACATTTACCTACATACTTAGCTTACAGCATTTGAGTGGCTTAACTGGAATCAGTGGGGTAACTAATGTGGTTAAAATTAGTTACGTGCAAAAGGCTTGCAAGTTCCAGGTCAAACAGAAGAAACAATACTCCAAAAGAATGTAAATAATTTTCCTAATGCCTAATTACCTGTTAAAGTATAGAACATTTGTAAGCAGAATCAACCTCTGTGAATATTGTAACTCAGTATAAAGAGGAGATATACAGCCTGATCCAAAGCCCAATAAAGTGCTGCATAGTGCTTGATATACTCAAACTCACTTAGCACAAGCAGTGCTGCAAAAATTATATATTACAAGGGTACCCTCATCTGCAGTAGTTTATTTTGAGAGATGCTGTTTCTGCACACATTAATATCCCTCCATAAGGGGCTAAATACCACCATGTTTTGTGTCTGTCAATGACAAATAATAAGCTAGGTTTATCTTTATCACTTACACTTAGCTTCCCTGGCATAAATCTTTTTCCATGGTCTGTCAAAATTTCTTGAGGTATCCCTACTCTGGATACCCACTTAATTAACTCATCAGCTATCTTTGGTGCCATGATCGATTACAATGGTATGGCCTCCAGGAATCTAGCTGCATAATCCACTATCACAAGCATTAACCAATACCCAGCATTACTCCTTGGAAATGGCCCCACAACATCAAGTGCTATACATTCAAATGGTCATGTTACTAATGGCATAGGTACTACAGGCACTTTCATCGGGCGATACCCAGATACCCACTGACACACCAGGCACTCCTTACAAAACTTCTGTACCAGTTTATATCAGCTGGGCCAAAACACTCTGTTTCAAATGAGCCTCTATTTTACCGCTACCTAGGTGTCCTCCCATTGGGAATGTGTGGGCTACCTTCAACATTTTTGTCCAGTACTGGTGTGCTACCAGTATTTGTAATATCTCTTCTCCTCCTCTCCCTTTATCCATTCTATAAAGAATTCCATTTCTTACCTCAAATCTAGGTGTCATTTCTGCCAGTCTTGGGTTAAGGATCTCGTCCTCTTGCTTGGCAAGGCTTTCTTTAAATATATTTTGAAACAGCGGTTCTTGTCTTTGGTGCTCTGTAAATTGTCTGTCTCTGATAATAGCCTCCAAATCTGCCTCATCACTCATTTCTTCTCTCTGATTATTGTCTTGGGGATTTACTCCTGTAAAAGTTCCCTTGACTGACTCTATAATTCAAAAAAGTGTCTCTATAGCTCAGTGGTTAGTATATTGGTCTTGTAACTCAGAGGTTGTGAGTTTGACTCTCACTGGACCTTTAGTCTCCTCCTTTACTATCCCATGGTCCTCATCAATGTGAGCCCAAATGATACAGCCAGGAGTAATCTGAACTGTATTGGCTCTGGGGACTAAGCTTAGGAAGACTGGGGCACAGGTGGTCTTCTTGTTGATCCTCCTGGTCAGCAGTTGTGGTTAGCATCACAACCTTTCCATTAGGGAAGTCAACCTGCAGCTCTGGAGTTGGTGTCATCAAGTGGGTTTTGGCTTCTTCAACCATGATCCACACTTCCACAAATCGGGAACCCTGGGACATAAGGGCCTTCATCTCTCTTCAGAAGGTAAGAGTCTGCTTTCTTGCAGGTTGGCTGATCTACACAGGACTTTAAACTAAGTTTGTTGGAGGAAGAGTGAGAACCTAGGATCAATAGATCATAAGCCACTGGAACGGCCCACATAAGTACTAAAGGGGCCCAGTGGGCACCCATCAGGAGGCTCAAATGTCTCTACATTAATGCTAGGAGCATGGGGAACAAGCAGGAGGAACGCACACTCCTGCTTGCAAACAAGAACTTCAATTTAGTTGGGTTAACTGAAACTTGGTGGGATCCTACCCATGATTGGGCAGTAAACATTGAGGGCCATAGGCTGTACAGACAAGATAGAGTAGGGAGAAAAAAGGAAAGTGTTGCTCTGTACATGAAGGAGCAATATACATCTTCCATAATCAAGACGGGATCAGAGGAGGGGCAAATTGAGGTACTGTGGGTCAAAATGCAAGGAGGTGTGGGGGAAAGGACTTGGTAGTGGGGATCTACTACAGATCTACTACAGACCACCACACCAGGACCTGGAATTCTCCAGACAGCTCTCAGAGGCCATATGGTCAAGGGACATAGTTGTCATGGGTGACCTAAACTACCCGGACATCTGCTGGGAGGACCAGTCAACTAGATCTAACTGTTCACGTAGATTCTTAATCTGCATATAGGACGTTCACCTAACACAGGAGGTATATGGTCCCACTAGAGGAAACACCTTACTGAACTTGGTCCTCGCCACAGGAGATGATTTGGTGAGGTATCTACTGACCCAAGGTAACCTAGGGGACAGTGACCATCACTTGATTGAATTCAGTATCCGGCATAGGGTGGGAAAGATAACCAGTAGGGCAGAAGTGCTAGACTTCAGAAAGGCTAACTTCAGTGTGCTCAGGAGATTAGTTAGTGAGGCACTGAAGAACAGGAAAATTGGTAAAATAGGACTCCAGGAAGGGTGGTCATTCCTAAAAGGAGCAATCCTATGGAAGCAGAAGGAGACAATCCCTTTGTGCAGGAAATGGGGCAAAGGGGCCAAGAAACTCTCTTGACTGAATAGGAAAGCCTAAGGGCAGAAAAAGAGGCATATAGGCTGTTGAATCAAGGGGTAGCTACCAAGGCAGACCATACCTACCTGACCTGCACTTAGGCTAGCAACAAAAATTAAAGACAAAAAAGTCTTTTTTTAGGTATATAGGGAGCTAAAAGAAGGTGCAGGGTAGCATAGCCCCCCTACAAGACAAACTAGGGAAATTAGTGACAGATGGGGGCGGGGCAAAGCTGAACTCTTCAATGAGTTTTTTGCTTCTGTATTCCTGAACTCAGATCAGGACAAATCTCCCAGCTGGATCATAGACAGGCATAAAGGGGAAACCAGCCCACCAACTGTTAGCACCAACTTAGTTAAGAGACACTTGGAGGGGCTGGATGTGTTTAAGTCAGCAGGCCCAGATGATCTTCATCCAATGGTGCTGAAGGAGTTGGCCAGTGTCATAGCAGAGCCACTGGCACAGCTGTTTGAGCACTCTTGGTGCTCAGGTCAGGTCCTAGAGGACTGGAAATGGGCCAATGTGGTCCCTATTCTCAAGAAGGGGAGGAAGGAGGATCCGGGTAGCTATAGACTGGTTAGTCTCACCTCTATCCTTGGGAAAACCTTTGAAAAAATTATTAAGGATCACATTTATGGGAATCCAGCAGGGAAAGCAACCCGCACGGATTCATTGCAGGTAGATCCTACCTGCCTAACCTTGTTTCATTTTATGACCAGGTCACAAAATGCTTAGATGCAGGAATCAAAGTAGATGACATCTACTTGGATTTTAAGAAGGCCTTCGATAGAGTATCTCATTATATTTTTATAGATAAACTGAGCAATTGTAATGTAGATGATTACATGGTCAGGTGGGTGGCAAATTGGCTTAGGGGTTGCACCCAGAGAGTGGTGGTAGAGGGGTCGGTATTGACCTGGAAAGATATGAGTAGTGGAGTCCCACAAGGCTCAGTCCTTGGACCAGTACTGTTCAATGTCTTCATTGGAGACTTGCATGAAGGCGTGGAAAGCACTCTGTCCAAATTTGCAGACGATACCAAATTATAGGGTAAAGTTAACACACCAGAGGGTAGGGAACAAGTCCAGGTGGATCTGGACAGGTTGGGAAAATGGGAAGAACAAAATAGTTTGTAGTTCAGTAAGGACAATGCAGGGTGTTGCACCTAGATTGAAGGAATCACCAGCATACTTACAGGCTGGGGAAGGACCTTCTCAGCAGCACAGGAGCGGAAAGGGATCTTGACTCTAAGATGAACGTGAGTCATCTAGTGATGAAGTGATCAGTAAAGCTAACCACACTTTATCATGCATTAGCAGGTGCGTGACAAACAGGTCCAAGGAGGTGATACTTCCCCTTATGCGGCATTGGCCAGGCCTCAGTTGGAGTGCTGTGTTCAGTTTTGGGTGCCACACTTCAAGAAGGATGTGGACAACCTCAAGAGGGTTCAGAGGAGGGCCACTCATATAGTTAGGGGCCTGCAGGCAAAACCCTACAAGGAGCGATTGAGGGCCCTGGATCTCTTCAGCGTCTGCAAAAGAAAACTGAGAGGTGATCTTGTGGCCACCTACAAATTCATCGGAGGGACATCAAAGAATAGGAGATGCTCTGTTTACCAAGGCATCCCTTGGAGTAGCTAGGAACAATGGCCACAAACTGATGGAGAGCAGATTTAGGTTAGACATCAGGAAGAACTTTTTTACAGTAAGGGCTGCCAAAATCTGGAATGGGCTTCTAAGGGAGGTAGTGTTCTCCCCTGTTACATATTCCTTGTGTGGCCCTAGCAAGCCACCTTGGGTATGCCTTTGCCTTTGAGAAACACACCTTGCCCGCCCACTACCAAACTCAGAAACAAGACAGTAACACCACTCTGTGATGCCTCTGTTCCTCTGCTCTTAAACACACCCAAGACAGAGATTTTGAGAGTTGTGGCAGGGGGTGGCCCTAAAGTGACAATACTGCCCCATTTCTGGGGTTGCCACCTGTTGAGAAGGAGCAGGAGCAGGTAGATGGGACCACTGCCTTAGCAAGGGGTTGGCAAGTGGGGTGACTACCCCAGGCACTGAAGCAAAGGGGAGTCAACAGGCACTGCCCAGCCAGAGCAGGGTGTAGGACAGAGCCACTTGTGGCTCATTTGGGGGTGGTGGGGCACGGGGACGGGAAGATGGCAGCTCCCACTACTGTGTGCTCTTCCCGGCAAGCATGGGGGATGTGTGTGCCCCCCAGATATGTGCACAGGGCGAGGATGGGCTGCCGCTGCAGGCTTTGCCCTGGGTTCCAAACTTCCCCACCACAGCACTGGATGGGATATGCTTTTTGTTGATGCTTTCAAGAGTCCCATGGAAGCAGTATGGACATACCCTTATGATGAGGGATCCTGGTTTTCTCAGATAACACCCCCACACACACTTTTCAAATTTGAAAAAGTAACCCAAAATCCACATTTTACAATTTCACTAATAGATAGATAGATAGATAGATAGATATTAGTGACATTTCATTTTAATCTCCTGAGTCATATAGACAACATTTCAGGGCCAGAAGAAAATCTGAGGAATTGAGGCCTAGACAACTAGCACAGATTCTGAGTGATGCCGTAGCATGGTGGATACAGCCAGTGGGAAAAACAGTAGAAGACACCTTAGACCTGATAGTGTTAGAACAATTTACTCAAAAATGGGTAAAAAGGCATGAACCAGGGTCTATGGCAGGGGCCCTTAAATTGGCTGGAGATTATATGGCCGCTGAGATTGATATAGAACCAGTTAAAAGAGAGAGAGTAGGAAATGCAGGGCCTAGTAATCGACTGGGCAATAAGAACAGGGGAATGAAAAGTGAGAGTTGGAAACCAGGGGTCCAGGAGAACAAGTGTTGGGAACCCAAGGAAGTTATATGTTTCAGGTGCGGAGAGAAGGGACACATAGCGCGATTTTGTAATAAGAGTTGTGAATGATCATGGTCCAAAGTACCCTCACAATGAACAAATGGATTTTAGTTTTGGGAAGCATAAAGGGCCATGGCGGAAACCCAAACCCATTGAGAAAGTTAAGATAGGGGATTTAATAATACCTGCCCTAGTACATACAGGGTGCACATAGACCATGGTGCTGTCTGATTTGATTCCAACTTTAATGGGGAAACCAGAAATGCCAATCAATATGATATGTATACATGGTACAGCATGTATTTATCAAAGGAAAAGTTTGAGATTGATGGTATTAGGCCATATGGAGGAAACAGCTGTGGGATTAGCTGAGTCCCTTCCCTGTCCTATGTTATTTGGAACTGACTGGCCCCATTTGAGGATGTAGTGGCAAAGGCCATGGGTGAGCTGAGTGATAGATTCATAGATGTTTGGATCAAAAAGGACCTTAGTAGATCATTGAGTCCAACCTCCTGCCCCGGGCAGGAAACAGCACTGGGATCAGACGACCCCAGCCAGGTTCATGGCTACCATCCTTTCAAAGACCCCCAAGGGTATAGATTTGAGGCATGGTGATCCTGTCCACTTCAAAAATGGCTTGGAAGTGCCCAGTAATGCCATGGCCAGTTAAATCCTGGTTGACTGACTGTAGGGTCAGAGAAGATGTGATGACTGATTGGTGCTTGTGCTGACCATTCTTCATGCCATCATGTAAGTAATGAAAAGTCAATGGGTTTTGAAAGCCTGGACCATATTGGACATCTTGAAGGAATCCAAGCTATTGGTGGGTGGAATATTTCCCAATGCACTGGCAGTGTAGGATTATTATGGAATCTGACTAGTAAATTTACTTCAGTATTTGTGCCATGGAGATGAAGGGAAATAATGTTATTGGGGACTGGTAACCAAGGGAGTGGGGTGGGCCCCACAATGAGCCTAATACAAAACACATTGTAGCATGCAGTTGGGTGTCCACAAGTTTGCTGTGCAATGAATAAGCCCATACAGGGGCACAGTATTCTGCAACTGAATAACACAGTGTGAGGGAAGATGAATGTAGCGTGGAGGCATTGGCACCCCAAGTGGAGCTTGCAGGTTTGGCAAGTAGATTTTTCCTTTTGATTTTTAAAGCATTTTTCTGGAGATGTGATTTATAAGTTAAAGTCTGGTCAAGGGTGAATCCTAGACTCCAACTTTTATATTGAAAAAACACATTCAAATACATGAACATAAGCACTGGCTCAGGAAATATGAGGGAAATTCCTGTCTAGTTCTTGATCTTAGCCCTTACCCTTGATGTCTAGAAAATGTTATTTAAAAGTTTGTTTTTGAGAACTGGCTTGTAGGTTAAGTAAATATTGCATTAGAACAATGGTCCAGGAGAATGGCAAGGGTTAATTGATTTCTAAAAGCCTGTTTGTGATAAAGTTTCCTTCAAGGCCCACTGTGTCTGAAGCCAGCAGACACACAGGCTGGGAAACTGAAGACATGTACCACACTGTTCCATAACATGAACAGTGTACTGAAACAAAGATAAGAGACTCTGCAGCATTGGCACCAGATCACAGTGCCAAATTACAGAGCCCTTAGAATTTCTGGGTTTGGTAAACAGACGAAATTAGGATACCCAGTAAGTAACCAAATTAAGATGTATGCATGTGATGGGCTTGTTGGAACAAAGGAATATGCTGACACCACAGAGCATGGACAGTATGATGACCACAGAGAGACCAATCAATGATGCCCAGGAATGAAAAGTCATCAGAGGAGAAAAAGGATGAATTTTAGATCACCAAAAGGTCCCTGAGAGGAGAACCCAAGGCCACCATGGACAGAGAGAATACCACCAGGCCATTTCACCCACACCACCAAGGGGGGTGGGCCTTGGCCTTTGACCTCCAGGCTGCTGACATCTGACTTTCAAGAAAGGACCTCAGGGTGAAGCTTGTATACTGTGACAGCTCTAGGACTGTTAGATATAGAATTGTTTGCATTTTTCTTATCTGATATCACTGTGTAGCAGTAAAATTTGCTTATTATTGAATGGAGAGGTCATGGGTAGTGTGAGGATTTAGGTCTGCCCAGAACAAGGTATCTGAGTCATAAATCCAGTACCAACACCCTTTAAAGTAAAAGCATTCACAAATGAACTGAAGTCTTCACAATTCAGGCAAATCACTGTTGAGTTCCTAAGAAATTCCACTTTAAATCACATTATATATAATTTCTTCCTGTCTGTCCCTTCCAGACCTACTTTTCTATGTATTCTATTAATTTATTCTATGTTTGGTTTGTAAGAACAACTGCTCCACAGCTGCCAAATAAGCCATCAGTAGGTATGACTACAGCAATGAATGTGCCTAAATATACTATGCAGTAAATTCAGGCACATGAAACTGTTCCCAGGTGCACATCTACACTGCACCCAGGTTGGGAGCAAATTGAGCCCAACAGGAGTAGTTGAGTCAAGGGCTGCCCCTGCCCTGCTCTACTCCTGTGCAGCAGACAGGGGGGGCTCCAGCTCCAGCTGCCCAGGTGTGAGTCCTGAGCTGACAGGGGGCACTGGAGGCATCCCCAGGATGGCAGAGGACTCCAGAAGATCAAACCTGGGCTCTGGGTGATGCAGGAGGCACTTTCCCTGGCTCTTGCAGCAGCTCTGAGTGGTATAGATCTCAGGACTTAACCCCAAGCTCCACACTTCCAGGAGCTACCCCTGGAGCCAAGGACAGATCCCACCCCTCTGGCCCCCTGGAGCTCAGGGCTTATCTGAGCAGCAGTTGTGCTCCCCTGCTGCCTGGGCTGACTGGGAACAATTTGGTCCTGGGTCAGCATCTATACATGCATTAGGCACAGTAATGTAATGTGCCATTGGCTAGTACCTGTATCTGTTGATACTAGCAAATGGCACTTTATATTAATCTACTGCACAGTAGTTGCTGTGAACATGTGCATGGTGATGCTTTACTGCATATTAGATTAGTCTAATGTGCAGTAAAGCGTACATGTAGACACACCCTGTGAGTGCCCTTTCGTATTATAAGGTACAGTTAGCAAAAACCAGAGTGGGAATTTCTTGTCTCAATCCTCTATTTCCTTGATTTTCTGTAATAACAACAAAAGGAAATGTAAATCTGAATTCAAACAAAAAGCTTTATGAACATGATTGTAGAGGAAGTGGGGCCATGCTTCAAACTCCTATAGGGGCCAGATTTTATTCTACTTATTAGGTATGTATGTGAATTTAAGTAACAAAGAGCAGTTCTAGTGCACCCTGCTTAAATCCCTAAAATACAGTTAATGCAAAACATGGGTGAATCCTCCTTATTTATTTGTTTTTTTCTGATTAAAGTGTCAGATGATAGTGTATTACAAAATAGATGTATTATTGAATTCTTTGAAGATTTGAACAGGGTGAATGGAATCATACTTAGGCAATTAAGCCCACTTTGGTGAGAAAATGATATGACCCTTTGGGAACAGACCTCAGATACGTTTCAGATCCCCAGCATGTAAGCAGTTGAATGAATCAGACATAGATCTGGTGATATCCTTTGAAACCAAAAATACAAAGAGATATAATTACTGCATTAGAATATGACTAGAGAATTTCAGTTGGCATTCTGCATTTAGTCAATACATTTTGCAAGAGTGTAACTGGATATGTAACTAAAAGGAAAAGATTTAAAATATTCTAAGAATTTCTATAGCTAGTTTGTGTGCTGTATCTTTCTTAAATCTCTTCCTCACTTTGTGGCCTGAGTCACACTGGCTCTTTTCAATGCATCTGAGACATATTCAGGAAATTGTCAATTTTAGAGGTTAAATGTATTGGATGAAACTATTTCCAATGAATTATTTACTAAGTGCCTGAGCCAAAGTTCCCAAGGATAATTTCTCCATATCCTTCAAAGGATTTTAGATTATGCCTTAATCTCTAAAATAGATTTGGGAAAAAGAACCACTCTCAACTACTGAATTAATTTATTGTGCCAATATATTCACATTTTTCACAGTAACCCATGATTATTTTTCTGCAAAAGTACATGTATTTGAATAACCTACTTGCACCTGGCTTCTGAATAACATGTATATTGCAAGCTACAAACACAGTTTCTTTGCTTTACTGCTGCAAGAGTTAGACGGACACAAAAAGCTTGTTTCCTTCTAATTTAGCCTTCCATTTTAAAAATGACTTCTCTCATTAGGATCATAGGAAAGTAGGGCTTGAAGGGACTTTTCCAGGCCCCTGTTCAAGGTAGAATCATCCCTGATTAAACCATCCTAGCTAAATGTCTATCTAACCTGATTGTGACAGGTACATGCCCAAAGAAGCCACTGATGAACAGGGCACGTGCCCTGTTCACTTGGTCACATGCACCTCCCTCCTCTTACCTGCCATGACTTATTGTTTCTAGAAGATGAATGGTTAATTATGGGGAGGAGGTACCTGTGGTCACTCAGAGGTCTTAGTTCAGTCAAGTTTGCTTGCTTTTCTGTGGGGCTCCTCACCCCACCCCGTTTCCACTCAGGTGTTGCTGTTAGACCTCAAACATATGTCTGGTCTCTGCTTGGTTCTTCTTCTTAGAGGTGCTGCATGTAATTTGAACTCATTGAGGATGGTACCTGTGTCTTTGCTTCAAACAATTGCAACATGAAAAGGTACTTGACTTACATTGCTCAAGCTAGTTGGCTGGACAGGGCAATGCTTACCTTGGCATCAGCTGAGCCTCCCTTCTGGGGCAGAACACTTAGTCCTTGCCAAATGCCCTTGTCTGATCTCTCTGTGCCTTCTGGCATGCTGCCCCTTATTTTCAGGTTCTCTTTGCCTATGCCTGTTTCAGGAGCTATATTCTTTGGGCTGGCCTGAAGTAGCTCAATGTGGGTCCCGCACTCCAGCTCACTGTTCTCCAGCATGGTCCTGGCCCACTGTTTTTTTCTGCTGGTCCTGCAGCATCATCCAGCTGTCTTGGTCCAGCTCTCTTGCCCAACCACTCCCTTCCCTCCTTGACCTGTACTGCTCAGCATGGACATTCTGGCATGGGCTGTGGCCTGGCAGTGTCTGTGGCAGCAAGGTCCTCTTCCCCAATGTTGGGGGAATGCATGGGCTCTCCCCCTGACCACCCTTAAAGTCAGAAAGTCCCTCCTAATCTTCAACCTCAATTTCTCCTGCTGACTCCTAGTCCTGTCCCATACAGCCACAAAAAAGTCAATTTCCATCCTCTCCATAATTACCCATCAGGTATTTGAAGATTTATCAAATAACTCTTCAGTTGTGTCTTCGCCAATAACTGAGCTAAATAAGGGTAGCTCTTTCAGTCTTTCCCCATAATGTTTGCTTTTAAGACTCCTAATCATTTTTGTCACCTTCCACTGAACTCTCCAATCTGTCCTCATCCTTCTTGAAGTGTGGGTCCCAAAGTGGGAAGAGTACTCTTGGTGAGGGCTCACCAGTGCCAAATAGAGCAGAAGAATTACTTCTCTTGATGTGCAAATGACACTTCTGATAAGACAACCCAGTATGCTCTTGGCTTTTGATTGCACACTGATGGCAACAATAGCACACTGATGGCTCAAATACAGCTTATGCTCTTTTGTAACCCCAAGGTCCTTCTCTGAAGGACTGCAGCCTAGCCAATCACTCTCCAGTTTGTATTTTCGGATGAAATTATTCCCTTTGCACTTGTCCTTGTTGAATCTCACTTTATTGATTATTATCCATTCCTCCAAGCTATCCAGGTCATTCTATATCTTAGCTCTGCTTTCCAGAGTGTCTGAAACATCACCCATCCTGATGTCATCAGCAGATTTGCTAAGCATACACTCAGTACCATCATCCAAATTATCAATGAAGATACTGAACACTACCAGACCCTGGACAGATCCCTGAGAAACCCCACTTGAAACCCCTGCCCAACATTCAGCTATTGCTGACTGCTTCTTTGAGCACAATGATATAGTTATGTATCCATCTTATAATATTTTCATCTAGTATATATTTCCTTAGCTTGTTAATAAGAAGGTCATTGAAGACAATGTCAAAAACATTGCTAAAGTCAAGGTATATCGCATCCACTGCTCTCCCCCATCCACAGAACCTGTCATGTGGTCACAGAAGGAAGTCAAGCAGGTCAGGTGTGATTTGTTCTTAGGGAATCTAAGGTGCTTGTGTCTGATCACCTTGATCTCTTCTAAGTGCTTCATAATAGACTCCTTGATCTTTCCAGGTATCAAGATTAGGCTGACTAGTCTGTAATTCCCTGGATCCTCCTTCTTCCCTTTCTCAAAGATGGGCACTATATTTGCCCCTTTCCAGTCATCCAGGACCATCCTCAATCTCCATGAGTCTCAAAGATAGCTAATGGCTCCAGATATCTCATCCATTTTTTCAATACCCTGGGGTGCATCCCATCCTGCCTTGCTGACTTGAAAGTATCTAGCTTATCTAAGTATTCCCTAACCTGCTCTTCTACTACTCTAAGCTATCTGTTCTCCTTCCCTCTCTCTGCTGCCAAGTACATTCATAATCTGATAGATGCCCCTATTTGTGAAGACTGACATTAAAAGGGCATTAAATACTTCAGGTTCCTGCACATCACCCATAACTGGACTGGCTTCCATATTCTGTAAGGGGTCTATGGTTTCTCTGGTGTTCCTGTTACTTTTGAGATATGTGTAGAATCCTTTCGTATTGCCTTTTTTGTCCCTTGCCAGTTGCATTTTAAATTGTGATTTGGCCCTTCTAATTTTCTCCTTACACAGTTGTGCAATACTTTTGTACTCTTTTCCAGTAATATGACAGAATTTCCCATTTTTATTGATCTCACCAATTGCCAGTTTTCTTCACAGCTTCTTCTCCCTGTAAATTTTATAGATGGGGAACCAAAGTGCAGGTTAGATTAAATGAATTAATCTAGTGATGTGGCAAACCAGTAGCTGAGCTACCACTGGAATCTCAGTGTCTGGAGTCCTAATTAAACCGAACTAGAGCCACTGCAATATTCCTTCTTCTGATGTTTAGCATGGAGTAGCAGCAGTATGCAATCCTCATGCTCCAGAGCCCACCTATTAGAATAATATAGAATCCTATAGGTGGGTTCTATTTCACCTGTTAGGTATCTAAGTGTGATTCAATTCCAATTTACTTAAGTCATCAAAAAGTTCATTAATGAAGTGGTGACCGAGATACGGGCTCCGGACTAGCTCCACACTACTCATCCAGCTCATGGAGCCAGATGAGTTGGGTACCACTGTATTAATGCATCTACTTTTGTAATGCACCATCATCTAAACATTAAGACTAAGTCACCAAAAAGCAGTGAGGAAGAGGAGGATCCTGCTATCTTTTGCTTTAGTTATTTTACAAGGACTCAAGCAGGGTGGGCTAGAATCACGCTTACGCACCTAAGTTCAGCTATGTGCCTAGTAGCTGCAATAGAATGTTGTCCCTGATCTATAGGAGTAGCCTTTGGGAGTTTGCAACGTAAAATGTGTCAAGAACTGCACCTCTGCCCAATCTTTTGTGATCTGCCTAGATTCTAGCATAATTTCCACATACCAACTACATATCTAAGGAAGATGCATCAGGGAGGCAGATGAATTGGCGCTATGACATTTCTCAAGTTCAGCAACCCTAAAGGGATATGGACAATGAGAAGCTCCTAACAGATACAGATGAAGACTGCCTAGTGCTGAAAACCAAGCAGCCAAATGAAGTACCATATGTTACAGTGTACAAGTCAATGCAATGTATTGACCCCATATTTCCACTCAATAAAGTTAGGATTTTTGTAGATCCAGTGTATAAATTGACCCGGCCTCATTGGGGGAGGGGGTGGCAGGAAGGTGGCTGAGTGCACTGGCAGTGGGAGAAGGCAATGGTGATGGCATGAAAGGTGCTGGAACTTGAAAGCCCAGGTGGGCTCATGGATTGGGCACCTTTAAGCTGGGGCAGCACCTGGCCTGCTGGCAGCCCTCCTGGTCAGGCCCAAGAGGCAAAACCACTGCAGAGGGAAGGACCTCTCCTCCCCCCGCCCCCCCAGTTCAGGGCCTGTGCAGCCCACTGGCAGCTCACACCCTGGCCATGAGGAGAGGGCAGGTGGAAAGGCTCTGCCAAAAGCAGAGTCATGCCTCTCACTGCTTTAACCTTTAGCAGGCTCCTGCAGCCCATACGATGCCTGGTGTCACCTGGAAAGGGGCTGCCTTGCCCCATGGACAGCACAGAAAGGCAGAAGAAGGGTAGCTGGATGCACTGGTAGTGGGAGAAGGCAGCAGAGATGGCACCACCACTGCAGAGGGAAAGCTTGGGCCCTCCCATAACTCAGGGGTTGCCTAGCCTGCCGCCAGCTTGACCCTTGGCAGGTGTGGGGTTTATATGCCCAGCCTGGCTCCAGGGTGTCAGGTAGGAGTGTTTGGGGGAGGCAGGAGGCTCAGTCAGCACCAGGGAAGCCCCTAGATGCCAGCATACCACCTCCCCATGCAGCAGGGCACCAGCACAGGGTGCAATAGAAGTATTGATACGGTGCATAAGTTGAGGTGGAAATTTAAGGGTAAATTTGTTGGGTTCAAACCTTGACTTATACACCATAAAATACAGTAATTAAGAGCAGAGAGAGAGAGAGAGAGGAGACTTCTACAGCACTCTCCTAAAGAATACAATTCTAATTTTTTTTATTCACTGGTAGAAAAAAACTAATGCATAGCCACCCCAACTCATCATGCATGCTAGAACACAGAATATCATGAACTCCCATATCTGAATGATACTCTTTTATCCTTGGTATAACACAGGCACACAAAGGACAAAGAAGTGATGAATTTCCTCTGGAAATCAGTCAAAAGCTACTGAATGCGTGAGAGAATGCTTATATGTCAACTGTGGTGTTGGTTGGTTTTATAATGCAAACTTAACAGCAATAAAGGTTGTTTCCTACATTACTGGTGCTTTTCCTTTCTGTTTTATAACACAATTATAATTACAGCTGCACCTAAGAAAAGAGTTTTATTTACAGGTGAAAAAGACTCAGACACAGAAGCAGCTTTACTGTTGACATGCTCAAATTGTAAAAAGAACTACCTAAGGCTGCCACTTCTTTTGTTAGCAGACAACATTTTAACACCATTAACAATAGCACCAGCTGATATTTACCACTAAATTTACAGAAGCACCACTGAAAAATCCGGGCTTCCAGTTTCTAAAGTAGCTGAAGCTTTTAAGTCAACTTAAGGGAAGGGTGGGCAATTATTTGAGCTGGAGACACACTTAAGAAGTTCTGGCAAACTGTTGAGGAATGGGGGGTGGTTCTGCTGACCCAGCCTCTGCCTTCCCCATCATGGCTTTTTACACCACCTGGCATGGTGGTGCTGAGAGGAAGATACCATGGCCTCAGTCCCCCATTGTGGCTGTTTACACCACCTGGCATAGTGGTGGGGGCCAAGGGAAGATGCCAATTGATCCTATCTGGCCCCAGGACCATCTGCCCCGCACCCACTGATGTGGGCACCAGATGGAGCAGGGAGGTGGGTGGTGTTTCCATGGAGACCAGCTCAGCAGGCATGTGGGCAGTTTATGAGTTTAATCCCAAGAAGTTTTAGCAAATATCCAAGCCATAAATACTCAAGAGGCAAATGATTTATCAATCCACCTTTTATAATATTACAAAAACAGTAAACCTGTTGATATTTAGTAAAATAATACGTACTTGAATATTTAAGGCTGGAAGTACTGTCTCATGTTCAACAAGTCATGAGAACAGTAAAAAAATCATTATTATTTTTTTTAATATATTGTTATATTTGGGGTTCTTTTTATATGTCTTATGGCATTCAAAATTTTAAGTTCTATTTTTTCTAGTTACTATTCTATGCAACTAGAAAAACTAGAAACTCCTTTTTCAATTAAGTTGAGAGAAAGAGTCACCAACACACATACGGACTGGGAGATGACTTACTAAGCAGCACAGCAGCATAAAGGGATCTTGGAGACATAGTTGACTCCAAGATGAACATAAGTTGTCAATGTGATGAAATGATCAGTAAAGCTAACCACACTCTATCATGCATTAGCTGGTGCATCACAAACAGATCTAGGGAGGTGATACTTCCCCTCTATGTGTCATTGGTAAGGCTGCAGTTGGAGTACTGCGTTCAGTTTTGGGCACCACACTTCAAAAGGGATGTGGAAAACCTTGAGAGGGTCCAGAGCAGGGATACTCAGATGGTTAGGGGCCTGCAGATAAGACCCTATGAGAAGAGACTGAGGAACCTAGATCTCTTCAGCCTCTGCAAGAAGAGGCTGAGAGGGGATCTAGCGGCCATCTACAAATTCATCAGGGGGCGACAGCAAGGAATAGGAGATGCTCTGTTTACCAGGGCACCCCTAGTGGTTACTAGAAACAATGGTCACAAACTGACAGAGGTCAGATTTAGAGTAGTCATCAGGAAGAACTTCTTTACAGTGAGGGTTACCAGAATCTGGAATGGGTTTCCAAGGTATGTAGTGCTCTCCCCTACCTTGAAGGTCTTTAAGAGGAGACTGGACAAGCACCTGGCTGGGGTCACCTGACCCCAGCACTCTTTCTTGCCCAGGGCAGGGGGTCGGACTCAATGGTCTACTAAGGCCCCCTCCATCCCTTCCGACCCTAAGCATCTATGAAATCTATGAAAGCTAAAAATGTTCATATAATCACATGACTCCAAGAACAACATGAATCAAGAAACCTATGATAAAGCATAAAGTGTTATCAACCTTATATTTGGAATACAACCCCATCCACTCTATTCCCTCCCCTCCCCCCGATTTGAAAGAGATTCTTAATCCTGCTCTCATGATATCGATTCATCTATGTTGAAATGCTATTTGATCTAGTTAGCATCACAAGAACAGATTATGCAAAGTCTGAATGATGTACAATCATTTCATCTGGGTGACACACTCAGTAATTCACTGCACTAGAGCTGTCTTGTTCCAGCTGAGATAAATGCTAAAGAGACTGCAACTACTTGGTATATCAGAATAATAGCCCTTACACCTCAACTTATGTTTTATTCAAATAATTAGATTTATTTGACAGTTTTAAACCTTCAGGCATGATTTAATTAAAATTATGAGGAAAGCTAAACGCTTTTTTTTGTTGATGCAAGGGAATAACTACACTTAAGCTATGCTACAAATTCCTACATCATAATGCCACAACATCTGGTCTGTTTAATTTTCTGTCACCAAGACTGGGATTAATAAAGAGAGGAATAATTATAATGAAGACATTATTATTTAATGCAAATTTAATTTCCAAACATATCCCTGATGTTTTTTAGTCCCCTATACATAGGTTAACAAGTGAAAAGTACTACTGTAGTCAGCAGCAGATGTTTTAGAGAAGAATAGCTTAAAGACAGATAATACTTCCTAAGAGTTTTCATGGCATAGGGTACTTGCAGGACTAGCCAAACCATTGTTTCATTGACAAAATGCCAGAATGCAGCTCTGATTCATCAGATGGAAACAGTGCCCTCACATATTAGGAAAGGTGAGTAATCACTCTCTCTAGTGGGAAACAAGGCATCAATACAATATACTGTAGAAAACTTCTCTTTGTGAGTCTTTGTGGGAATGTCCAGAGAACACATCATTCTTAAATTAAAAATAAAGTGAAGCTACAAAATTCAGAACTAATCTGAATAACCATTAAGTTTCAAAAACAGTCATCAACTATCTATTTTGTGGTAGCACTGAGGGCCTTGTTACATGGTAATTTTGGGCAGCTCCTGGAGCTCTTAACACCTGGATTGTCCACACATGAACACCTGAAATGAGTTATGTGGCTCAAAGTTATTCCAATCTGGAGCAGGCTTCTCTCTCATCCATGCTACCCAGCTCCTGCTACACTAAGGTGTAGCCACTCTAGGCTACAACTCACCTCCTCCGCTGGCCCAGATCAGGCCCACTGCTTACCCCCCTCCGAAGCACCCAAGATCCCTGCTTGCTACCCGTCCCTGCTACACACACACACACACACACACACACACACACAGAGTCCTATCCTCCTTCCCTGCTTACTTGTGGCTGCTTGTGCCATCTGTCCTGGAGAGTAGGCAAGGAAGGGTTAACCTGCCTGCCCAGCAGCCACCAGAAGAGCAGAAGCCCAGCAGTAGTAGTAGCAAGGCAGATAGGCTCCCCTGAGACAGGCAGCTCAGGCAAACAGAGGTAAGTAATGCCCTGAGGGTAGAGGGAGGCAAGAGGCAAGGGAAGACTCTGAGGGATGGGGGAGTCCCAGGGGCCAGAGGGAACTGGGAGAGCCCTGTGGGGCAAGCGGGGAAACCTGGAACAGGAATGAGGGGAATTCTTACCTCTCAGACCATCAGGCCCCTGCAGGCGAGAAGTGTGACTGCTTCAAACTTGACCTAGCACTAACACTGATCAACATGTGTGGCTCAGTGTAAGGTGCAACTTGGCCATGAGACTAGAGCCCTCTTGAACTGGGCACCAAACAGACACATAGTAAAAGTCAGTTCCTATTGCAAAGTGTTTGAAATAAGTAGACAAGGGAGAGGAGATTGTCTAAGGTCATGAAGCATGGCAGCAGTACCACTGGTAATAAAACCCATCATGCTTGACTGCCATGCTAGTTGCAGATTCACTAGGCTAGTGGAGGCCAACACATAGTATGGGCTATAAGTGGCACAAGCAACTGATGCATTTGATACACTCCAGGGGAAAGGGCAAAGTCTACTCAGCTGTTTCCTCCAAGGGGGAAGTAGGAAAGGCAAGAAGCTACTGGCAAGGCCAAAGCACCTCCACTTGCTGCAGACACATGTGTTTTGTCATCTAGTGCCCTGCCCACTCAGCCTTACCCCAGCTCTGCAAGCTTGACTACTCAGCAAACCAACCTGAACTATGTCCAGGCAGCTGCAGGGAAACCTGCAATCCCCTGTCCTGGCCTTTCCACTGCCTCTGCCCACACCACTCTGGGCTGTCAAGGCCCTATACCTTTCATCATTAAGCAGCAGGGGTTACATCATGCAAGTCTGCCCTGGATTTTCAGATCTAATGGAAAAGACCCCAACTCTGCCACCCACAATTTGCTCCATCTCACTATAAGGGCTGAGGTCAAAGTCCAGAACTTGGCTACCACTCAGGTGGATTTGACAGTAAAGCCCTCCCCCTCTGATCAGCTGAGGAGGTGGGAAAACTGGGGCTCACACAAGTGGGCCCTGTAACAGGATGTACCCTAGGGGTGGCCATGATGCCTCCTAGTGGCTTCTTCAGTCCTGCCCAGACTGTTCCCACTTCTCAGGGTCTCACCCTGCTTCCTCATCCGCCACGCCTTGATGTTAGAGATGAGGATGACTCTGTCCTCAAAGGCTGGTGAGCTCTTGGTGCACTTTCTTTATACTGAGGTCTGCTCTTTGGCTGAACTTGGTCCACCTAGTTGGGTTCTGACCCTGCCACCCACAGTCTCTCAGCCTTGGGCCTCCAACCCCATTGGGCCTAATCACCCTAAGAGCTAAGTTCATGGTCTCTGTCCTCCCCTACAGCCATGTCCACGCCTCGTGGATGTTACTCTGTCTACAGTTTGGTCCTCCTGTAAAGGACTCAGCCATCTTGGCTTTAGTCCCTGTCATTCTAGCTGCAGGGTTCCAGCCCTTGCGTACTGGTTTGGGCTTGACTATATCAGCCTCAGGCCTCTCTGTGTCTCAGGTCTCTGGGCCCCTCTCTTACAAGCAATAGGATAAGCAACCTGCTTACACTGGGATTAGACAGGGGTTTGCACTGAGCTCACCTCTTTAATTATTTATTTATTTTTCATTATATACATTAATTAGAACATTGTTTGGGGAATATTGGGCTGCATTGGAGTAAATGCTGAGTAAGATTCCATTTGATATTTCTTTTTTTCCAAAAATAATGAGTGGCATTTGTTGGTGATACCCCGAAAGGAAAGTAGGAAGCTCCAGGAAGCTCTGCAGATGTGGCTTCACCGGTGCTGAATAGAGGGGATAATAATCACTTCCCTTGACCTGCTGGCAACATTCCTACTGATTCAGTCCATTATACCATTAGCCTTCTTGACAACAGGGCACACTGTGTAACCCCCATGTTACCTGTCAGCTCTGTGTTCTTGCAGGACCTCAAAGTACTCCCCACTGAACCTACAGTCTAGAATCCAGCAAACCTAGCATCCTTTGTCACAAGCAGGATTTGATAGCATATATTCATAGATTATAAGGCTGGAAGGGACCTCAGAAGATTATCGGGTCCAGCCCCCTGCACCAGGCAGGAAACACAGCTGGGGTCAGGTGACCCCAGAAAGGTGACTGTCCAGTCTCCTCTTCAAGATTTCCAGGGCAGGCAATTGTACCAGCTCTGGAGGGAGCTTATTCCACAGTCTGGACACCATGACTGTGAAGAAGTTTTTCCTAATGTTAAGCCCAAAATGGTCTTCTAGGAGTTTGTGGCCATTACTCCTGGTTTTCCCCAAGGGTTCCCTGGTGAACAGTTGTTCATTGAGCCCTTGATGTACTCCCCTGATGTAGCAGTAAGCTACCAGGTCCCCTCTCAGCCTTCCTGGCTGAAGAGTACGAGGTCCTTCAGCCTTTCCTCATATGGCTTGCCGTGCAAGTTTCTGATCATACAGGTGGCCCTTCTCTGGACTCTCTCAAGCTTTCACGTCCTTGTTAAAGTGTGGCACCCAGAACTGGATGCAGTACTCCAGTTGGGGTCTCACCAATGCTGAGTAGAGTGGAAGAATCACTTCCTTGGTTTTGCTGGAGAGTAGTATTGCATGCCAGACTATTATCTGCCCTTCTGGCAACAGCGTTGCACTGCTGGCTCAAATTAATACAATGGTCTATTATTACCTCCAAGTCCCTTATGTTCGTGGTGCTGAGCAGTTTGTCACTACCAAGCCTGTAGGTGTGTAGGGTTTGTCCCCAGGTGGAGCACTTTACATTTCTCAATGTTGAACTTCATCTGGTTCCGACTCGCCTAACTTGCCAACCTGTCTAGATCCGTCTGTATCTGTAGCCTATCTTCAAGTGTGACCACGCTTCCCCATAACTTGGTGTTCAATCTGTGAACTTGGGCAGTGAGCTTTTCACCCCCAAATCCAAATAATTGATAAAGATGTTGAAAAGTACTGGACCAAACACCAACCCTTGTGGAACGCTGCTGCCCACTTCTCGCCAGGATGACACAGATCCATTCATTAGGACTCTCTGGGTCCTACCCCACAGTCAGCTTCCTACTCACCTACCTGTCTCACAGTTAAGCCTACGATCCTCCACTTTTCTCATGAGAACATCATGGGATATAAGATCAAAGGCTTTTTGGAAATCAAGGTATACAACGTCAACCTCTTCTCTCTTACCTAGATAACAAGTTACCTGACTGTAAAAGGAGATGAGGTTGGTAAGACAAGACCTGCCCACAATGAAGCCATGCTGGCTGTCATTTAGAATCCTACCTTCTGCAAGCCTATTGCAGATAGACTCCTTAATGATTTTTTCCAGGATTTTCCCTGGGATAGAAGTTAGGCTAATTGGCCTACAATTACTTGGGGTTTCCCTCTTCCCCTTCTTGAAGATGGATGCAACATTGACCCTCTTCTAGTCCTCAGGGACCACTCCAGGGCAGCACAAGTTTTCAAAGAGTTTCACCAGGGGCTCTGTGATGTCTTCAGCCAGCTCCTTCAACACTCTTGGATGGAGTTCATTCGGTCCTGCTGACTTATATATGTCTAATTTCTTTAACTGATCACACACCAGTTCTATGGCAATAGTAAGGAGGTAGTCATTCCTGCCCTACTCATTCTGTACCCTATCTGGCATGATTTTTCCCTTGGCCTGGTGAAATACTGAAGCAAAGTAGTCATTCAGGAGTTCAATTTTCTCCTGAGTGCCAGTAACCAGCTGTCCTGAGTTGCTAAGCAATGACCCCACACTCCCATTTGTTTTCCTCCTGTTCCCTACATACCTAAAGAAGGACTTCTTGTTGTCCTTGATTCCCATTGCTAATTTAAGTTCAGTCACTGCCTTAGCCTTTCTAATAGGGGTGTACGAAACAGGCCCTATTCGATTCAGATTCGGCCTGAATCAAGGGCAGTGATTTGATTCATTGATTTGGATCACTGTCCCAATTCGATTTGGCTGAATCTGATTCAGAAGATTTGATGCTGATTTGGGGAATCAGTGATTTGGATAGAGACACAGTTTTAAATGTTTTTTCTACATACCTCAAGGTACCAGGCATGGCTCATGAATGCTGGGGTGGATGGAGCACCCCACAGGAGCACGGGGCAGCCCCCCATGTGCTCGGCAGTGAATCTGGAAGTGCACTGAAAGTACTTCCGATCCACTTCCAGGTGCACTGGGGTTCTGATTCGATTCGGAGAGATTAAAGGGTCCTCTGATTCAATTCAGATTTGGAGATTTGGTCACCAAATCGAGCTGAATTGAATCAGGGACCGAAGTTTCGCACAGGCTTACTTTCTAATTTATTCCCTACAAGTGTGTACCGTTGTTGTATAGTTGTACTAGGGGCCTGTCCCCAGCTTCCATTGTTTGTACACATCTTTCTTCTTCCTTAAAAGGACCATGATTTCCCTGTTTAGCCAAAATTACTTCCCAGCCCTTCTGGTACCTTTCCTCTGCATGGGAATGGACTTCATTTGTGCTTCAAGGATCATATCCTTAAAGAATGACCACTCTTCATGCACTCTTTTCACCTTCAGTCCCTGGTCCCACAGCACTACCCCTACTGGTGACCTGATCTTGTTGAAATTTGCATTTTTGAAGTCCAATACATCAACCCTGCTATCAGATTTCTCTGATATGAAGGTCAAGGAAGTGGAAGAGGTAATTGTCAAGAGCAGTAAGGGTTAAAATCTGCTAAAGATCTATTGAATCTGGTCAAGAACAAAATGGGATGGACAAAATTAATACAACCTGCCATAGTAGACAAGAAAAGCATGCAGGATAGTATAACATAAGCTTGATATACATTTGAGATGGTATGTAGCAATGTTGTAATTAAACAAGTTCCTTAATCAGCAAATTTTAAGGCACATGGTACCTGTACTATGTCTTTGTTGGCCAGTCTGAACATCCGGCTGATAGTATGAATGAAGGATAAACTAATTTTATATTCACTGAATAAGTAATCAAAACATGTTGCATTAGGACCTCGGAGGTCCTTGAGGCAACAATAAGATTTCTAAGAATAGGGGTAGTCTTATGGCCTGATGGCTTAACCACAAAACTGTGTTAGTGCTTTCTTGTAGTTAAGATCTTACCATGGTGTTGAATAAAACGTTAAATGAGGAAAAGTGCTAAAATCTTTTAACTGAGGGCTATTCATATTGATAGCTGAAGAGGGTGACAAGACCTTATTAAATAAATGTCAACCTCTTATGCTTTTGAATACAGATTTACAAAACCCTGTCTAAAATCTCGTAAGAGAGACTGACTAGAGTGACCAACCAAGTAAATTCATAGTCAGGTGCAGTAATAGGAAGTGTAATAACAGGCATGTTAGCAGACCTGCAGGAGATCTTTGAAGTCGGTACACAGAAATGGTACTCTTATTCCCTTGACCATAGAAAGACTTTTGATAGGGTCAGTTTTTTTCAGAAAACGCTTTCTGCTTATGCAGTTCCTCAATAATGTATAGGCTCCATGAGAGAGTTATATGCAAGAACAACTATCTTGCCCCTAATTTAATGGATGTCTAAATAAAAAGTCTGTAGATCTTGAAGGTGGGGTGTAACAGGGCATTCTGTCCCTTTAAAGAGGAACAGTAAAGCCATTAAGAAAGCCCTGCTGTGGGGCATTTGTGTAAGCAAAGAGGATCCTACTGGGAGTGTTAAAAGCTCCAGAAGAAATAGGAAGTTATGAAGGGGGTGTTGGCATTGGATTTATGACCCAGTCCTGATGCCTTGTTTCCAACAGTCCCAACCTTTCTAAATTTGACCGACTATGACTTCTTCCATTCAATAATAGGCAAATTTTACTGATACACAGTGATAGCAGACAAGACTAATTCAGGCAAAGCAAACAAAATAAAAGTGCCCCTCCCTGCCCCCCAAATCCTACTTATCTACCAGTTCCAGGTTTTCACAAGGAGATGGTATATCTGGCCAGTAAGGGTGTGCAAAACGGGCCATATTCGATTTGGATTCTGATTTGGCCTGAATCAAGAACAGTGATTCAATTCATTGCTTCGGTCACTGTCCCCAATTTAATTTGGCCGAATCCGAAGATTCGATGCTGATTTGGAGAATCAGCAATTCAGCCATAGACACAGTTTGAAATGTTTTTTCTACATACCTTGAGGTACCAGGCGTGGCTCATGAATGCTGGGGCAGATGGAGCGTCCCACAGGAGCTCCAGGGACTGAGATGAGGCTGACTGGTCTGTAGCTGCCTGGATCTTCCTTTTTCCATTTCTTAAATATGGGCATACATTTGCCCTTTTATTAAATATATTTGCCCATTAAATACATTTTCCCTTTTCCAGTCACCCAGAATGTCTCCTGATCACCATCAGTTTTGAAAGATGATGTGCAATAGCTCTGCGATCATATCAGCCAACTCCCTTAGCACCCTCGGGTGCATCCCATCCAGCCCCATGGACTTGTACACATCCAGTGTTTTTAAGTAGTCCCTAACCTGTTCTTTCACCACTGATGGCAGCTCACCTCCTCTCCAAACTGTGCTGCCCAGTGTAGTCTGGGAGCTGCCCTTGCCTGTAAAGTTGGAGGCAAAAAAGGCATTGAGCACTACAGCCTTTTCTGCATCCTCTGTCACCAGGTTGCTTCCCCCATTCAGTAAGGGACTCACACTTTCCTTGATCCTCCTCTTGCTGCTGACATACTTGTAGAAATCCTTCTTGTTACCCTTCACATCCCTTGCTAGCTGTAACTCCAATTGTGCTTTGGTCCTCCTGACTTCATCCCTGCATGCCCGAGCAATGCTCTTATATTCTTCCCTAGTTATTTCTTCAAGTTTCCACTTCTTATAAGTTGCCTTTTTGTGATTTAGCTTACTGAAGAGTTCCCTGCTAAGCCAAGCTGGTTTTCTGCCATACTTGCTAGTTTTCCTGTGCATCGGGATAGTTTGTTCCTGCACTCTCATTAACTCTTCTTTGAAGTACTGCCAGCTCTCCTGGACTCCTCTCCCCGTCAGACTGGCTTCCCAAGGGATCCTGCCCATGAGTTCCCTGAGCGAGCTGAAGTCTACTTTTCTGAAGTCCAGGGTCCTTACTCTGATGCTTTCCATCCTTCCTTTTCTCAGGATCCTAAACACATTCATGGCCACCAAGGGGTTAGTTGTACCTGTAGTCCAGTACACAGAGAGGGGTAATTAATTACTTTAATGTCAGGCATGCTCAGGTGATGAATTTCCCTCTACAACAAGTCATGCTCTCTCTCTCTCTTTTGCTGTCTGTGACCTTCCTGCTACCTGTGATTCACCAATCACAGCTGATCTCAGTAGGAGAAAAAGAGAGAGGAAGAGAGAGCTGGCATGTGAGCCAATCATAGCAAGCAAGACAGAGAGAGAGAGAGAGAGAGAATAGAGTGACTTTCTCTCCATCTCTCTCTCTCTCGCTCTCGGAAACTCTGGCTTGTTGTGATTGGCTTATGCACTCGCTCTCTCCATCTCCCTCTCGCTGAGACCTTCCTTCTACCTGTCATTGGCCAATCACAGCTAATTGCAATAAGGGAGAGAGAGCAGGATAGAGAGCGACTCGCTCTCAAACTCTGGCTTGCTGTGACTGGCTCACATACTCTCTCTGTATCCCTTTCTCTCTCTCTCTCTCTCAGTCACAGAAAGCCATGAGGTGGTGGCAAGTAAGAGAGAGAGAGAGAGAGAGAAAGGGATAGAGAGTGACACACCCTCTCTCTCTCCGTCCATCCCCCTCTCTCTCCAGGAAACTCTGGCTTGCTGTGATTGGCTCACAGACTCTCTCTCTATCCCTTTCTCTTTCTCTCTGTCTCTGTTTCACTTGCTATGACCTTCCTGCTACCTCTGATTGGCCAATCACAGCTGATCACAGTAAGAGAGAAAGAGAGAGAAATGGATGGAGAACACCCCGCCCTCCCCCCGCGGAAACTGTAGCTTGCTGTGAGTCACTTACACACTAGCTTTCTAACCCCCCCCCCCACCTCTCTCTCTCTCTCTCTCTCTCTGTCTCTCTCTCTCGCTTGCTGTGACCTTCCTGCTACTTGTGATTGGCCAATCATGGCTGATCACAGTAAGAGAGAGAGAGAGTGCAAGAGAGCAAGCTACCCTCTCTCTCCCCCTCCCACTTTCTTCCTCTCTTTCTCTCTCCTTCTCCCTCTCCCTGGGGAACTCAGGCTTTCTGTGATTGGCCTGCACAGTTTCTCCCTAACCCTTTCTTTCTCATACACTCTCTCTTCCACTTTCCATGACTTTCCTGTGATTGGCTAATCACAGCTGATCTCAGTGACTCTCTCTCTCTCCCCCTTCTCCTCTCCCTGAAACTCTGGCTTGCTGTGATTGGCTCGCACACAGTCTCTATATCCCTTTCTCTCTCTTAGCATTCCCTACCCAGCTCACCAAAACTCTGTATGTGGGATGGGGACACAGGCAGGTGGGAAGCAGTGTTCAGGAGTGGCACAGGAGGGTGAAGCCAGGAATGCAGGGTGGATTCATAGGGCAGCGATGATGTGGGGTTTGGGCTGAGGGCAGAGCCATGACCCACGGCCCACATACCCTGAGAACGGGTGATGGTTCTGCAGGCAGGGGTATGCAGGGAGTGGATTGTGGCTCTGCCCAGGTCTCTGGCCATACACTGTCACTGCCCCAAGATCCAAGCCCCACCCCAGAAGCAGCTCCCTGCCCACCCACAGCCCATTTAATCTTCTCAGTTGTACACCCTGTCTGCACAGCTTCTGGCCCAGGATTGTAAGGCAGAGATAGCATAAGGCAAGACAGAACCACAATCTGCTCCCTGCATGTCTCTGCCCACAGAACCAGCACCTGTCACAAGGACTGCACAGAGATTGGCCAGGATCCGTGTGGGTAGGGCATGCAGCCAGAAAGGTGGGATGGGGCTGTGAGCAGGAAGCGAGTTGTGTCCAGGGCTGGGTCCAGCATCTTGGGGCATTGATAGCACAGGACTGGGACCCACCTGCTCCCCACACACCCCTACCCTTGGAACCAGCAACCATTGTGGGGACAATGGGGCAGCAGATCACGGTTCTGCCCAGGGCCCTGGCTCTGCACTGTCACCGCCCCAAAATCCTGGGGTCTTCCAATCCCTGGCCTCCCATCTTGCTCCCTGATGCCATTTCCTAACTGCCCACAGCCCTATTTCATCTGCCCAGTGACATGCCCATGTGACTCCTGCCCCCTTCTCTCTCTGGGGGGGCGCCCCTCCTTGCCTTTCACAGGGGAGGTAACTGGCCTGGCATTTCTTAGGGGTTCCCATGCCACTAGGAGCCCCACCAGGCCACCCTTCCCCGGCAGGGTGCTGTTTTAGGTCATGCACAGGACCAAGAGCCTCTTGCTCTTACCTCCTGATGTTTCTGCTGCAACTCAACCAGGTGATGTTTCTGCCTGGACTGGCAGCAGCAAAATGCAGCTTCTTTATACCTGGTCCCCAAAATGGCTGCTACCATTAGGCACCTGGTAGCTGCCTGACTCTACCCTTAAAGTGGCAGGCACCCAAAGGTGCACTGCTGCATTTCATATAAGACACTTGGTCTATCCTTGAACGTTGCTCAGATTAAGGTTCTCCACCAACTCCCCCCCCCACCCCCCAGCCACCTGAACATCCCTCACACAATCTACATAGACGGGGAGGCTCTGGAGTATGTGGAGCACTTTCTGTATCTCAGCAGCCACCTCTCTCAATGGGCTGCCATTGATGAAGTCCATCACCGGGTCAGATGCACCAGTGCCACCTTCTTCAAGCTGTGACAATATGTCTTTTAAAATAGAGATCTTCAGAAGTTGATGAATGTCCTGATTTATAAGGCTGTCATGCTGACCACTCTCCTCTACTTCAGTGAAGCCTGGACTGTCTACAAATGCCACATTAAAACCCTCAAGAGCTTTCACCAGCAGTGCTTGCATCAAATCTAGGATATCAAATGGGAGGACTGCCGGACTAGCACAGGCATTCTCCATGAAGCTGCGTCCACAAGCATCAAAGCCTTGCTCTTGAGGAATCAACTTCGGTGGATGGGCCACTGTGTCTGGATGTCCGAGAGCCACCTCCCTCACCAAATTCTCTTCTCCCAGCTCTCTGCTGGCCAACACTCAAAGGGCAGCCAAAGGAAATGGTACAAAGACATGCTCAAGGTCACCCTCAAGCATGGAGGCATCAACACCAATGGCTGGGAGGAGCAAGCTGCTGACCATTTGGTGTGACACCAGCTGATCCATCAAGGTGCACACCACTTTGAGGCCCAACGACTCAATACTGAGGTGGAAGAGTGGCAGTGGAGGAAGAAGAAGGAGACCAACCTGGGGCTGTAAATCCCATTCTCCCACGCAACAACATGCCCCCATTGTCAAAGAATGTGTGCATCCAGAATCGGGCTTCTCAGTCACCTGAGGACCCATCAAGCCTGATAGACATCATCCTCGACTTTGGGGGACCACCACCAATGAATATAATGCCCTACAAACATTACAACTTAAAACACAGCACAGAAATATACTGGGACCGTGTTATCATTTGTGTAAATTAAGGTTGTCCAAGCTGGCTTCCTTTCTCTTTCTCCTGCTAGGGCAGCAGAGAGCTTTGTTTTCTTTTGAGCTGGAAAGCTGTTACAAAAGTATGTGAAAGTAACACCATCTGTTCACAGACAGCAGGCAAGTGGAAAAATGGGTCTACACCAATGATTAAGTCGTTTGTATCAAACTGTTGTGCAGCTCTAAATGCAGCCTTCCCAGAATCATGACATTTCTGCATAGTGGCATTGCAGTCCTGCAGTGCAACCGTACAATTCTGTAATGGGAGCTAGAAATCCTGCAGTGAAATGTTATGCTCCCTGCAGACAAAATAAAGCATAGCCACAAAACTAAATTCCCCAGCTGGGGTCCAGGTTTACTTTGAAGCAAGCTTCAATGGTCATGTTGTCATGATGAGACCATTCATTCCGAATACTAAATCAACATAGAATTTCTGTAATCAATTTTGAATTTGACAAAAAGTCTGGAAGTAAGTAGCAGTGGCAAGCAGATGATATGATTATTCAGCTAATGTGTTTAGTTTCATTAACTGACCTCAAAATTTTCATCTTTCATCAATTCACAGAAATCTGAGTATTTGAATACTGCATTTTCCTACAGTTATACCAGACATTATGGCTTGATGTAGGTGTTACTGGGTTCTATTTTATGGCTTTAGCTTTGGAGGGCATAAGAACAGAAGATTACAATGGTCTGTTCAGGAATTAGAATCTATTAATTGAATGCACCCTATAAAATACAACTGTTGACACACCTGAAACTCTTCCATCTTACTTTTACTGTTTTCCTCTTCCG